>NW_028321897.1:37039716-37194669 GCF_036245765.1 Copidosoma floridanum | reverse complement strand
GTTCATTAAAAAAATTAATTATAAAATATATGTAACGAACGTATAAAAAAAAAAAAATACATCTATATTTAATAATGATACAGCCCAATATGACAGAATCAGGTGTAACCCTCTACCCTCCATCTGACTTCGTGGAAAAAGTAACTTATATTTAAGACCTATAAAGTCATGGGAAGATGGCTCACTCGTGGGTTCATAGCTTGTATACAGGTAGATAAAGTAATCTGGTCTCATTACATGAATGTTTTTATGACCATAATCTCCAGCTTGTTAATATTTCCCATGTATGTACTTAGGAAAGAAGTATTAAAATGGCTTGGATGTTTGTTTGTCCAGATATAGAAAAATACGTATGGACAGATTAGCATACATATCTTCTAATACTTCTTAAGCACTTCTCTTATCATTTTAAAACTAATTTACTTAAATATTAAATATTAATAAAGTCCAACGCTCTATGCCATTTTTATTTTTCTGTTATTTTTTTTTACTTTTATACACAGCATTAAAATTATTTCGTTAAATGGACAGTTCCTATGGAAAATGGCAAGTATTTTGACTGCTTACACTATCTACAAATTTTTCTGTCTTATTGTTTTCCTTCAAAAAATTTGTTATAAGATATAAATCTACTTTAACTGTAGCTGTTGCTACTAATTATTGAGTAGCTTTATCATATATTTTCTCAGAATTATCAGAATAATTAACTCATACTATTTTACTTATTTTAGCTATTTTTAAAAAACTCAGTAAATTTTTCTGAGTATTTTTAACCAAAGAAATACAATTAAGTTTGGCTTTCGATTCATTTTGATTTGTAAGAAAATATAAATCCCCTGACCAATAGCTTTTAAAAAAATTAAATTGTTAGGTACGTTTAACGTAGTAAGTTCATATTTTGTAATGACTTTAGAATTTTTCTACACACTAGCAATAAATATTGTTCCTTGTAATGAATCTGTAGCCTGGAAGAGTTCTGAAATCAAAAGTTTAAAATGGAAAAGTTTTTTTTTTGTGCATCATTCATTTTGTATGAAATTCGTAGTATAATACTGTTTAATACTTGTACTTTAATCAAATCTAACTGAGTAATATTAATTTTTGCCCTAACATTTTTACATACTTTCGACATATAAGACATGAATGTGTCTGATGGCAGGTTTGTATGAATAAACGGTTAAAAGTCAGTATTACCTAGTTTGATTTTGCTAAAAGACGAGTACTAAACAGTGTTATACTACGAATGTCATACAAAATAAATGCTGCACAAGAAAAAAAAACTTTTCTTTTTTAATATTTTGATTCCAGAACTTTTCATGGCTACAGACTTATCACGAAGAATACTATGCGTTGCCAGTGTGTATGAAGGTTCAGAAATTCTTTACTAATCATGAACTTAAGACATCGAATTTACTGAATGTTTTAGTTTTGTTAAGGGCTATTTTTAAGGAGATATAATTTTTCGAGAAAATACCATTTTTAAATGTTTAATTTGAAAAACTTAATAACGTTAGATATCACTGGTATTAGAAAGTACAAGATAAAAACGAAGTATGTACAACATAGCTACGATGATTTATAATGGTTCCACTAAATTTCTACTTAAATTTTCTCATTGTAAGATCTTTCAAATGTTCAAATTAGTGCAAAGGTTAACTTTAACAAATAGTCATATTGAAAATATCACCTAGTTAGCCGGAATTAAGTGATGGAACGGAGTCTTAAACGCAAGCCTTTCAGGCAAGTAGCAAGAGCTCTATCACCATAGCTACTGAGAACTCCCAATATTGCACGTTTTTTACTTGGAAATTATAATTACACTAAAAAAAATTTGTTTTGCAGCTACGTTAACGATAAGACCATTTGATAAGAAACCATAACGATAAGAAAAAATCTTGCTTTGAGCGATTTGAAATACAAATGTTTCGTTTTCGTTTTTCTAACGACTTTTTGACCTATATTTTTTAGTAAAGCTGTGAAGTATAATTGAAGAGTCTGAGTTAAACCAAAATACATCAAGCATACTGGGAAAAACACTTATCTTCCAGTATTTAAAAATTCGAGTATGAAAATCTGAAGTAAATTGTAGCACGGTTGCCAAGGCTTTGTCTGCTGTCTCAAACTTATTTTGTTGTGCTGCCATTTGACTTAATTTAACTCATCTGACTCTCTTTACGTATTACTTACAAAGTTTCAGTTGACGTTTAATGTTTATCTTTGCTCAAATCTTTGCTCGATTTTTTTTAATCTCTGCCTCGGCTGCTGCTCCTGATGTTGCCTATTTATTGTCCTTTTTCTTGGGCTCTGCTTAGTTGTGTCTATCTGGCTTAAGTATACTGTTCTACTTGCCTGTGTGAATGTGAATGACCTTACTAACAATCTGTGGTTATATGCTGGGTTTTCCCACATATACAACATTGGCCTTTAATTCTTTCATAGGAAGTATAAGAACTTTTTTCTTTTTACAAGTAATTAAATTTATTGACATTTCCCATGTAGTACGAGATTGCCAAGGTAACTCGATTTTTTTTTTTAGTCAAAACTACGGTTTGTAGAAAAATTGTCATACGTAGCAATTAAAATAAAGTGTCAGCTGGACCAGAATTTGAAGCTAGGACTTTTTTTTGCCAGAAAAGTGCTTTACCAATTTTTCCATCGAGGTCTCAGTGACTCCTCCTCTCAATTGCTACATTTAAGATTTTTGGCGATTTTTTAGTCAATATTTTTCTCTTTTCTTTCTAATCTTAGTAAATGCTTGTACTATATTTTTTATTTCACATGGTCTACTGACTTTTGTTATTTGGAATTATATTTATAAAATCTCCTACATAGCTGCAGGTTAAATATACTGCTTCTGGTAGATATCTCATTTTTTCAGCTTTTTTCCAGCGTCGCACGTGCTAATTGATACCCGTTTGTCTTTTTCTTGAAATCTATGAAAAACACTTTTACTCCACCATAAGTTTTCAATTTTATTTATTCTGTGTTACTTACATTGAATATTTATGTGGCAGTTATCTTTTATTTTCTAATATTTTTGTATTATCTGACGTACTATTCTGCACTTACTTATATATACTAATTCTCTATTGGACACTATACTCTCAAATCACTTTTCTTTAAAGCTATTATTTTTTCTTTATCTGTAGCTTCTCTAATTGCAAGTTTTTTACAGTCTTTATCATCTAGCAGCGCCAATAACCTTAATTTATAGCTTTTCAAATCTTTTTTGTTGAATACTGGAATTATCACTTCCTTGATTCTTGCTTGTTGATCAACTATTTTGCCAACTTTATGATAGCTTCTTGGTTATATTAATTATACTATGTTAATTTTTTTCTTTATATGAACACTCCTTCTGCGATGATTACAAAACTTTTTCTTAGGTACTGATCGTTTTCTTTTTTTTCACTTAAATTTTTTTTTGATCCACTCATTTTTTATTAACATCATTTTTCATTGTAACTTAACCTTAATTGACCTCAAATAAAAATTGACCTTCTTCTTAACTTGAATCTACAGGTCACTGGGACTATGCGTAAAAAACTTAAAAAACGAAGAGCCAGGCTCTGATACAATATTTTAATAGTGAAATGGAACTGGATAACGATTTTAATGCACATTTAATAAACTTAAGAGAATATTTCAGTAAGTTAATTGTAAGTACAGTGACGTAGAAAAATCTGATTGACTTCTACGCCTAACTATATCGCCTTCTTCACTTTATAGTGAGTGTTCCCCAATTTTTATAAGTAATTGCTTTCAAAGCTTTCCACTTACACATACTGAAAGATGTTATTAGAAATATTTTTATTTAATCATTTTTACAGACAAGACTTCTTATTCAGTGTATCACAACAGTTATGCTGCATGCATGTCAGTACATGCATGAATCATTAAATATTATCAAATTTACGTAGAGAAACTAAATTTAATATTAATTACTTTATTTATTTGTTTGCTTCCAATGTAACGAACTTAAATATTTTGTTTACATGTTATAGTAACCCTATACGACAGTCTCATATATTCTCGCTTGCATTGAATGAATTAAAGTAATTTAGCCTTCTACTATTCTTAAGCTATTTATTATGCTCTTTGTCAACACTTCTTACTTTTACTTATCATTCCTATCTTACGTCGTCTATTGCTGTTTCCCTGTTTTATATTTATGCATGTACCTGTCTTTTCCTTCGCAGTATCTACTAACCTTACATTTTTATGGCTTGCTTCATTTCATACTAGATAACGCTCTTTCTTCTTACATTACAAGCAGTTTTTCTCTTTAAATCTCTATTTAGCTGACCCCTCAGCTCTCAATTCATTTAGTTTTTGTAATTCCCTACTTAATTCGCACAGTCTAATGATCGGATCCCCTTCCAGCAATATGAATCATTTCACTTTAATCTTCTGATTTGTGTCTAAAATTTCCCATTCTTTCACTATCTTAATTTATTCATCACTAATTTTTTTCGTTATGTCCTCACATATAAATATGTGTTCTATTTTTTCTAGTATCTTCTTGGATACCCTCCAACTTTTTTCCTGGAAGTCCTTATTTTTTGCCCCTTTAATATTCCCACATCTCAACTTTGGCCATGATTTTTCGATCCCTCCTTTTATCTACCTATTTTCACAGTTTTTTTGATCCCTAATTTCTTTTCCATACCGCTATAGTAATTGTAGTACCTTTACTTTTTAATTTCAGACCAATCCTTTTAGATTTCTTGGTCTCCTCTTATTTGTCGTCCTGTTTCGAGTTCTTCTGCAAATTCGCTAGCTTCTCTATTATCAGACAATCCTTTGATTTATATTGTATCTCCAAGTTCTTCACAGCTGACCTCCACTAAAACAACCTACTGACATAGAACTTTACTCGTTTCACATCTTGTTTTATGCTTTAGGTAAATTTTCAGCCATTTCTTATTTTTCATTTCCCATTTTCACTATGAGCAATACGTACCTTTCTGCCTTTCTCATTGTTTCTACCTTCAAGCATTCCCTATTGGCTTCTATTTTTTATATATACGCGGATGTATTTATATTAATGCCTAGAGCCATTTTCACAAATTTTCGAGGTACTTTTTTCAGCTAATTTAACTGTTTTCAACCCTGGGTCCTTACTTCATACAGGTATTCGGCTTTTACTATGTTATCAACTAAATACACTCTCCTATTAAGTTTGCCAATGTTAGCTCTCTCTAAGATACTCCATTAAGTATTTATTGCTTTTCTGGCTTTATTTGCCGTTTTAGTGACATGGAAGGTAAGCGCATTTTTCCTTGTAAACCAAAAGCCTAAATACTTGTATTCTTTGATTACTTTTATGACTTCTACCGTAAAGTGCCATTTTTTTTCTTCTAGAGGCCTCCCTCATTTTTTGCAAACAAAGATTTTTGTTTTTTTTAAATTAACCTCTAGCTTATTTTTTATTATTGTATCTTTCTTAGTTATTGAGTATGCTCGGTAGTCCTTCTTTCGTATCTAAAACTGCTGCTACATTGTCTGCAAATTTTAGATTAAAGATCTTTGTTTCTACTACGACAGTATCTTCCTCCTTTCTTCTTACCCACATCTCTTCTAAGATCTCAAGGTAGGTACTGAATAGGCTTGGGATCAGGGGGCACCCTTGTCTAGCCTTGCACCCTGCCTTGAATCTTTCTGTGATACCTTTCTCCGTTATGACATCATTTTCAGTGTTCCTGTATACTTCTTTAATTATTCTTAAACATCTTCCCTTACTTTCAATTGCTCTAATTTTTTTTATTAAAATTTTACTGTCCACCTAATTAAACGCTGTTCTAAAGTCTATTAAGCAAGTGTATATATTTTTTTTCTTTTTATTTTTTAGCTTATTATTTATCATTGAATTTAGTATAAATAGGTAGTCCCAAGTGTTTTCGACTTTTTTAAAATTTTTTATTTACTTCCAACCAATTTTTCAGTCTGACAGCAAATATATTTATAAGAATTTCATATCTTATTTTCAACAACGCCATCCTTCCATTAGTTTTGACATCTTTCTTATCGTTTTTCATAAGTATGGAAATTATTCATGACACTTTCTACCTCTTGACGAGCTCTGCTCTATGAAATACTTTGTATAAGATTCTTGGGAGTCTCCCGATCCAAAACAAAATTAATTCATTCAAAATTTCTACTAGTATTTCATCCTCTCCTGCTACCTTATCATTTTTCATTCCCTTGTGCTCACGTACCTCTTCGTTTCCTACGATTTTTGTATTCAGCATCTTCTCCAACTTGTCTTCTTTTTCTTTTTCTTTTTTTTCTTTTATCATCCTTCCAGCCCCATCTTCACTTTTTGTTTTTGTGATTGTTTTTTCTAAATTGGTCATGCTTCGTGCTCGAAGCATAAAATATTTAGAATGCTCAAGCAAGTTCTCTTATTTTGTTGTTTGTTCTCTTATTTTTCTTTTTTGGACTAAATTGACCCAGCACCTTTCATAATTCTACCATCCTTTCGCCATTTTATCCTTTTTTTCACCTTTTGTTTTTATTATCTCTATACCGTCTTCTCCTGATTTTTTTAGAATCTCCATATGTTTTTCCAACGATGATTAAATTAATTTTACCGATTTTTAGGTGCCTAGCATACTTGTTTTTTTTTTTCTTTTGACCTTCTCATCCTATTCCACTGAGCAGTCTCTTTCTGATTTTTCGATTATTTTGAGTTTTCGTCTACCTTACAAATTTATTTTTTATTAATAATCCATCTTTTTTTCAAGGTTATACCCACTAAGTCTGCTCCTGTTTTTGTATTCCCTATTTTGTTAGTAAACTCAGTACCCTTACTTTCATCTCATTTTAAAGGCACTCTTCTGCCTGATTCATTCCTCATCTCAGTCCTAGCCTTTTTTACCCCATTTATACCTGCTATACTTATTTCCATTAAGGGTAATCCTATTAGGTTTTTTAAGTTACTTCTAATTAATTAACTATTCTTCCTTGATCACTCTCTAGTTCAAGTTCTAAATCAAGAACCAGGCTTCTATTATCCCCTATAAACGTATACTTTTTTTTCTAGTCCCCATTTGTCTTCGCAGAAGTCAAAAAGCTTTTCACTCTCTCTATTTACAGTTTGATCTGCAAAATTTCTGCTCACTTTTCTTTCATTTTCACTATTACCTGCCATTCCTTTATTTATCGGATCAGCGCAATAAAGAGCCTTTGCCAAGGTTATAGCAGGAATGGGCCTTTTCAAACTTATTGGCAAGAAAGAGCCTTTTAAAACTTCTAGGCAAACGAGAGCCTTTTCAAACTTTGGGGCAAGAAAAAGGCTTTTTAAACTTTGGGACAAGAAAAAGCCTTTTTAAAAAAAAGTTCTTGTAACTAAATTCTAAGTTGGTAATACATTCAATATAGATATACAAGCCACTTTTAAGGTATTTTTGACATTATTGACTTGACGTGCTTCTCCATGGATTAATTTATAGGTGAAATATATAGGTAACTTTTTTAAAAAACACCTCAAAACTTATGAAGCGACTTACTTCTTAGTAGATTGAAAAGAATGTTAATAAAAAAGCGTTATTTACACTAAATTGAAATTATTGCTATCATTCTTTCTGAAATATAATAAATGTAATTTTAAGCACATATTTAATGACAACTGCAGTAAGTAACTGTATACATTGTCATATTACTTTTTTTATTAAAATTTTTTTCAAGAATAATTCGTATGACCGATAAAACCATACAGAAAAAAAGTAGTAACCTATATAACATACTTGTCCTTAAAAGATACTGATAGTTTATTATGTATAATGTCTACAAAAGTTTGATACCAATTACCTTTATACATTTGCACACATTCAACAATAATAATAATTAAAAACAACGTCCAATGGTGGTACTGTCATATTTTGAATTTATTAAAAAACAAAACAACGTTCCGGCCGTTTGGACAACGTCCCGGCCCTCATCAGGTACAAAAATCTATGAGTAACAAAATTCTTTGCAATACAAATTTAAGTAAAATATAATAAACGCAAATTAAGTTACATGTATAACATACCTCTGACTCTTACGAAAGGGATGTAAAATCGTAATGTAGTCAGAGTTTCAAGCTAAGTTGCTTTTATACCCTGCACATATACAAATGACATAGTACATGCACGTAATACAATCGAATAAGAATCGCAAGCAGTTCCTTGAGACGCACATAAACAGTTTATGTTTTCCTAATACTATGCATGAAAGGGGTCCTCGAATCATGTATATAAAGTTAGTCACCTTTCTTAATTGACATAACGAGAGACCTATAACAATCTTTCAATTTTTCTGTATCTTGTTGTCTATTAATATTATTATTAAAGTAATGTATATTTAACATTTCGGAAAAAAGGCGCTTTTTGTAATTTTGTTCTATGTCTAAAATTTTAATATTATCAAAATTAAAATTATGTGTAAATTCAATGCTATGTTGTGATAGTACCGATGTATTCTTTTTTTTCTCGATGTCTCTTTTGTGTTCTGTCATTCTTAACTTTACAGCTTTCGATGTTTGACCAACATAACAGCAGTCGCAATTCGCACATGGTATGTGGTAAACGACATTTTTATTATCGAGTGGCTCAGTTACATCTTTTCCAAGTGAAAAGATCGATTTTAATTTATTGTTTAAACTGTATATAAGACCAATGTGAAGCTTCTTACAATAATATTTAATATAACTATGCAAGTGGGAAATATACGGTATTGATAAGATTAATTTATAATTATTTTTATTTCTGTTGCTATTGTCGATCATATTTATGTTTTTCAAGGTATTTAATCTTTTATTCACAAATTTGTCAATAAATCTTTGAGGATAGTTGTTAGCTAATAAAAATTTATTAATCAATTTTAAATTATAATTATGAAATTGTGTGTCTGCTAATTTAATAGAAAAGTCTACTAGTGTGTAAATGATACCTATTTTATGTTGTATTGGATGGTGGGAAAGAAAATTCAAGTATCGGCCTGAGTGTGCGACTGCTGTTATGTTGGTCCAACATCGAGAGCTGCAAAGTTAAGAATGACAGAACACAAAAGAGACATCGAGAAAAAAAAGAATACATCGGTATTATCACAACATAGCATTGAATTTACACATAATTTTAATTTTGATAATATTAAAATTTTAGACATAGAACAAAATTACAAAAAGCGCCTTTTTTCCGAAATGTTAAATATACATTACTTTAATAATAATATTAATAGACAACAAGATACAGAAAAATTGAAAGATTGTTATAGGTCTCTCATTATGTCAATTAAGAAAGGTGACTAACTTTATATACATGATTCGAGGACCCCTTTCATTCATAGTATTAGGAAAACATGAACTGTTTATGTGCGTCTCAAGGAACTGCTTGCGATTCTTATTCGATTGTATTAAGTGCGTGTACTATGTCATTTGTATGTGTGCAGGGTATAAAAGCAACTTAGCTTGAAACTCTGACTACATTACGATTTTACATCCCTTTCGTAAGAGTCAGAGGTATGTTATACATGTAACTTAATTTGCGTTTATTATATTTTACTTAAATTTGTATTGCAAAGAATTTTGTTACTCATAGATTTTTGTACCTGATGAGGGCCGGGACGTTGTCCAAACGGCCGAAACGTTGTTTTGTTTCTTAATAAATTCAAAATATGACAGTACCACCATTGAACGTTGTTTTTAATTACTTACCAACTGTCATTAAACGTTTTATTTGAATAATAATAATTCTTTGGTACATCTATTACTATAAAATACAGATACATCTCAACCTGTCAAGAGCCAACATTAATTGTGCTTCTAGCTCTGTTAACTGCTATTATATATATATATATTGACGTACACATGCTATTTTATATACGATATTACACCCTCTAATGCAATAAAAATTTAGTTTTTTTAACAACAATCTTTTCCTTTAAATTGGATTAAAATTAACTTCCTTTTTTATTAATTGTTTTTTTATGTACTAAGATGTGCGTCGCTTTGTGAATTTCAGGGTGTTTTTAAATAATTACGTATGTAACTTAATTAGTTTAATATTTAAAGCACTCGTTGAGTCTTAAATTAGTTGGTCGATAGCACTGTAGTAATTCATAATAAGTTTATAAATCAAGAAGCATATAAAGTTAGTAGTATACATAATACGTTAAAAGCAGTTCGTATGTCTGTATTTAATGTATTGCCAACTTAAAATCAAGTTGAAAAAAGTTTTTTTGTAAAAGGATCTTTGCTGCCCCAAAGTTTGAAAAGGCTCTCACTTGCCTGAAATTAAAAAGAATCTTTCTTGTATTAAGTTTGAAAAGACTCTTGCTTGCTCCAAAATTTCAAAAAGTTTTGATCTCACGTACACACACTCGTGCGCCCACACCCTTACATAGTTCAGCTTCTGGAAGACTTACACCATTTTTTAAGACACATATCTCACGACTTGACTACATTTTTTATGTCTTTGTTGACATATGGCCACCAGACATAAGAGCAGGCCAATGCTTTCATTTTTACCACTCTCATGTATGCATGCCTCGTCTTGTCTCCTCATGAGATTTTTCCGTATCAACTGCCTTTACGTCGTCGCAATTAAAATTTAAATATGAGTAGTTTCAACTCTCATAATTGCCACGTACTGATCTCGTGTTTCTTTTAATAGAGCATCTGTGGGTCTATTATTCTTACTATGCACATATATTATTTCTAACGAATACACTCGCAAGGAATACGGCTTATATTAGCACACTGTTAGCCGTCATCTGGGGATCTCATTTTTTTCATTTAGAAATGTATGTCAGCAGCTTGTGATCGGTCACAGATACAAACGAACCTTCGTACACATATTGGTAAAGACGAGATGCCTCGAACACCAATGTCAATGCCTCACGGTCAAGTTGCTAGTAATTTTTTTCTGCGCATGTCAAAACTTACGAGGCATATGCCACTAGTTTTTATTTTGTTCAGTAAAACATAAAATAACACAGCTCCTAGGCCCACAGGTGACGCGTTACAATTAATTTTTACTGGCAAATTCAAACTATAATGACATGATACGTCGTGAGATAGTAACTAACTATTAAACGCCTTTTGGTACTTTAATGTCCATTACCAAATAACATCCTTACATAGTAACTTACATAGAAGATTCACAATGTCTCCCGACCTGAACAAAACGTCAAAATAAACAATGACTTCCAAAAAACACTTAAATTTTTTTTTATTTCTCGTTGGAATAAGCTTGGAGCAGAAGCGATTTCATTGCACAGTCACGTATAGTGAAAAAGCCCCTTATGTGCTGAAATTGTTACACAGACTAATTATTTGTTATCGAGTTTAACTTGCTGGTACATCTGTAATAGATCAAACCTTCATAAATAAATTTTGTAAGCGTATGTTTTATTTTTCTTACCACAGAGTGCTACAAATAGATTTAGTGTTTGTTTCGTACATTAAAAGTTCGATAAGAATAAGAGAAAGACAAAAAGTTAAGAAGAGCAAGCCATAGATTTACAAATAATCAAGGAAAAAGTACCTATTCCAAAGCAAGAAAATTTTTGTGGGCATCTGATCGTAACAACACTTTGATACAAATTCTTGTTCGTAAAACTGTGACATCCCACCTTATATACTCAATATTAATTACTTCGAAATACAAAGTTTCGTTCTAAAACTATAAAAACCGAATGTGCAACGATTTTTAAACGTCGAGCTATACACCTGATTCTGCAATTGCGTCACGCGTACTAACTCACTTCTTATAAAACAAGCTACCGGCGCAAAACTAAAGCTATGTATTATACCTCCAAACAACGCTATAAAGCGCTCATCTTACAAGATCAATTTGCAGTGGTACATCAAAGAATGTGAATACTCAACAATTTCAACATTTCTCACTGTGTATATCTACAAAAAATATTACACCATTTCGACAGCAATTTTAACTCAATATAAAATCTAAGAGATCAGCAGTTTTAACTATCAATTATTGTGTAATTATTGCATTATATCTGTGCTCGTGTTAATCGGGGGTAATTAGGTTAAGCTCTGATTAGTCGTTTGGATCCACAACCTGACGTATCTTCCTTAAAAGCAAGTGGATAAAAACCACTTCTGCATACCAATATTGACCTTTTTACGTTATCAAGTGCTTTTATGTAAAATAAATATTAAAAAGTAAGTTTTGTTTTGTCTTTTAAGCGAATGTAAGACTTAAGTCGATGATTAGGCTGCGTGTTGGAAGCGTGCATTACAAGTAAATGTAAGACAGTTTGGTGACTAAGCTGTGTGAGAAAAGTTCGAGCAAACTAGGCCATTGTAGACTTGCCCAAAAAAGATAATCAAAGAGGAAAACGTAAGAAAGGACCATCGACTTCTGTTGTGATGTTAAAGACAGCAGCACAATTATTATCGTCGCCATGAGTACTCTCGTCTAAGATTAGAATCTTCGTTGCGGTCAACCTTGTAAGATCTTGCGACTGTGTGCCCACAAGCAGTGGCTAACTAACAATCATAGAAGTAAGCTAATTTGAGGAAAATTAAAAATTGTTAGAATATAGTAAATATGAATCTCAAACCTTATAGTTCATATTACTTATAAAAATAATTTATTTTTAGCACTACCAAATTTATTACATCATTAAATAAGACATAACTTGGTTGTTAACGAAATTTATTCTCTCAACTCAAATGCTTCAAGATTTCAAGCTCTAATTAACATAAACGTAACTTTTCCATTGATAAATAAATTCAATGCCAAGTAAAAATTAAATAGACAAAGTAAGACAAAGACCTTTACGAGGATGTGAGATAAAGAGACGAATAACATACGCTCCTATTGCATAACATAAAATATAAAGTCAAGCAGTAAGTCAATGCCAGCTCAACATACGACACACTCACTTTACTCTATACATTTAATTTGGTAAAATTAAACGCCACAACACAAAGTCAATAGTATGAAAGAATAGGATACTATAAGAAAGAGAAAATTAGGCCTTTGGGCTGCCAGCTGGTTCCTGACGAACAAAAATTAAATTAATTTTTTATTCAACGAATCCATGCGTTCCACTCTTTACTTAGAAGTTCGGTCGTAACAAACTGGCATGCATTACTAACTGTTTGTTTCACTTAAAGTATGCTGCAATCAAATCAAAATTTAATTTTCTTGAGACTTTTTTAGTTCTGATTTTTTATTTTTTCAAAGACAATAATTACTACATTTTCTATTGAGAAAAGTTTCTACTAATAGATCATACACTTGATAATAGATACAAGGTAGATAATGTAGCTTTAATGGTACCATTACTAGAATTATACCATAGAGCTCAGAAAAACAAAAATCACTTTAATTTCTCAGGGATTTCTTGCTAGATATTGAAAATGGTAGGTCCCTTATATCAAATGCGTAAGGACCTATGTTTTTGAGAAAAGTCATCCCCATACTAAAAAGTAGAGAAAAAAGTTGTCTAGATGGATTAAAAATACACACATGAGATTATCTTATAAATAATTTAAGAGCACACTTTGCTCCTTGTAAGACTTACGCTTAGTACGTTAATGGCATCAGTAATTCTCAGATGAAACAGGAAAAAGCTGCTCACAATTTTTACGAGAAAACCTTTTAATTTATAAATCAAGGCACCACAGCAGCAAAAATTAAAGCCACTTCCAACAATATCCCTGAAAATTAATAGCCCAATTAAAAATTATACCTAGAAAAAATTAGTGATGAAGCATTTATACAAGGACTACATAATGGAATTAAGGCCAACATGATGTCAAACGTACAAAAAATCTTTGCTCGTGCTGTATAAGTAGGTTTAGAAGCTGAATAAGTTGGAAAAAACATAAACCCCAAAACTAATGCTACCATCTACCATCCGAGTTCACATATGTACCTTGCTGAGCAATTTTACCCTACAGCAAGACAAAATTTATCAGTATACTAGCAAAGCAGAGAAAACAATTTTTTATATTTATGGCCCAGTCAAAAGAACTCACAACATCTTGAATATAACGATGCCAACACGTAAAATCGCGATAATACGTCCTTCCATTACAATCTTAATAACAAAAAAATTTCTCCTACTACTTTAGTTTAAATGTAAAAACAGTATCACATCTAGCTGTTCAATATCAAAATAACAACTCCACTGATCAATCCGTTAAATTGTTACAAAAGTCGAATGAAACGAAATCTTGTCAACTTTTAAACGACTCAGAAGAATCATCAAAATTTTGGCTCTACACAACTACTTAAATACCAAAATCAATTATTAGCCTATTTAAATTGCCCCTACTGACACAAGAATATTGCAGTTTTATTTTAGCAACTCGTCTACTTTTTCAATGGAAGATCACCCCTGCATTTTCAAAATCGTTCTGACACCCCGGAAATCGCATAACAACAGAAGGTTTCACTCAAAGTCAAATTCTTTTAATAACCAATAAAAATTTTAGACCAACTTTTCCTAGTTTAAGCCACCCTTTTAAAAACGATGCTCGTCACCTAGACGTAGCATCAAGCAAAGACCTGAATCAGCGTTCACTGACAAACCAATTTGTGCAACCACCTGAGTGATCGTCGCAAATTAAATTGGTAATGTGCTGACAGCAAGACTAAAAATTTAACAACTTAATAAAAGCAAAAACACATTTCTCGTTGATAAAAGAGCTGAAATTAATGCAGAAGACATATTTCCTCAACTAATAAACATTATTATTAATGATTATACGAAAATCCACTTTAATGGAGTGACTTCTCAAAACATTATAACATAAGAAACAGTAAGGTTAAAAATATTTCATAAAATTCTCATCTCTCACATCATGCCACAAAAAACATCATTCAGTGAAATTGTGTTACATCCTGAGGTGATACAGACAAATCATATTATAAGTAAAACCGCAATTCATCCGTGAAATTACAGTAAGCTTATATAACAAGTTGAGCTTATACGTCACTTATATACGTGTGCATGTGTATTGGTTTAAAGGTGAATGTTTCATAATATGCTGACATAAAATACCACCAGCCTCGTTGTAAAAAATGCATGTATGTACGTAACATGTACTAGTGCATAAATCGTATTGTGTGTATGAATAAATGGCTTACTTGCGCATAGATTGTTTATTTTTAATAATTGATACCAATTTAAAAATTTTAATTAACACATTATTTCCCAAAAGGATTAGCTGCAAAATTTGTAAGCTCACTGTCACACTTAAATTTGTTTTTGGCGTTTTTTTATTGCTGATGCAAGCTTTCATCTTCAGTGATCCAAAAAACTTAGTCACACTTGTCAGAAAAATGTGATTGGTACTGTTGTATTGTTATTTTCTAATACATGAAATCATAACATGTAACATTATCGTGCCAGCCTACTACTTTGCTATCAACGTAGTCTGCAATAACATCGCTCATTGGTTGATCTAATTTAATCAAAGGCCTCTTTTACTCGCTCTGACGCTATAAAAACTCAGTATCAAGAGAAAAAATAGCTCTTTTTACGTGTGTTACCTGTCCTCTAAGGTTTTAGTCTACTCTTGATTCCCGTGAACCACGAATACCTTATACACATAAGGCATAACGTATTGGCTAAGGCACCTCGGGTGCAGTTCAAGAACATCAATAGTATCAGACTACGCTAAGGAGCGAGGTACAACGGATAAAGCCCACCAAAAGTGGTTCTGGCGATAGCAGAATAATCAGAAACCGCAACACCTTACCGGCCACAAACTTATTCGTGTATTTTTAAAAATCACTGAAAAGTACTGCACAAAGCATTAAGGAACTCTGAAGCAGCAGTAACAGCAATCAGTGATAGATGTAAACTGTTAATTTCTAATACAAATAGCATCAAAGTCTTGTTAAAGCGGTCTGAATGAATTGTATTTAAAAAAATAACTGTTTTAAACTGTTTTAATAAAAAAATTGAACATTCAACACTAATGATAATCATCTATATTATTTAAAGAAATATTTTTACTTGACTAAAGAGAACAAATAAAGTGCACGAGCTGAATCCTAAGAAACCCATGAATAAGAGTAAAATTAAACTGTTAAGACCGTACTTTAAACAAGTCTGGTCATAACAATTTGGCATCCTTTGCGTATTTTTCAAATCTGAGTTTTGTTCCAAAAAAAAAAAAACTAAAATCTATCTTAAAAAAATTGTTTATTAATATATAAGGAAAAAACTTAATGAATAAGAATTCTTGGAAATACTGAAGAAAACTTGTCAGTAAACGACTCTCTTATTTAACAGTTTTTCAATGTTTCACAAGGACTAAGTGCGACTAATTTATTAATGTGCATAAATCAAGCATCTTAACACATACTCTTTTACAAGACGTAGGAAACGCATGAACTGTAATAAACGCCACTTAAGAACCTATGTACCTTACAGTTATTTCTAGAGTTAAAAATAAAGCCCGAGAGAATTGAGTAGATTCTTGTTTAGCATCAATTGATCAGTTAGAAAAACATCTAAAACAAGAATTTTTACCAACCGAATCGTATCATCAATACATGGCAAAAATTTTGAATACTACAAAAGAACAAAACGAAACAGTTCAAAAATTTTATTATAAAATAGTTTCTCTTACAGAAATTACCTTAACAGCCCTTTTGACTGAATTGAATGCTGAAAAACTGAAGACGACACAAAAATCACATTTAAAAAAATTAGGACTACAAACGTTAATGAACGGTTTACCTGACTTATGGAAATAAAGTATAGCACCTTAAAAACCGAAAGATATTGACGAAGCTGTAGAATCTGCTTTACTTTTTAAACGCACTTCCCCACCAGTGTACAATCAGGCCAAGTACGTTTACGAGGATATACCCACGACCTCTACTTCTACGACTCCTGAATGTTCGGTATCGAACGTTACAGAAATTACTGTTCCTGTCTCTACTCAGTTTGACCATAAAAAAAATCAGAGGACAGTCATGGAACTGCAGACAAAATTATGAACTTTAAACTATGAATTATACTTTCTCTAGAGTTCTGATATGAATTAGTAGCTATCTTAATCGCTTACTGTTTTTAAAATAAGTAATCTAAAATTATGGCATCCATATAATTATGTGGGTTGTGATAATACATATGATAACATTCATATCTCTTCATTATACATCAAATAATATATTATAATGTTCATTATACGGTACTACAGGTATTTCGGAAGCTACAATTCTGAAGATTATGCGATTCGTCATGGAATATTCGTTCTTAAATTTTATTATGACAGATACTGAGGAGTGAAAAAAAATGTATTAAAGTACTTAGACAATTTACGTCTCATGGAGGCTTGTTATCATTTTTTAATAATTTATTATTCCTCAACATGCAATTTGTAAATAATCAAATTAATTTTGAGCAGGAATCCTAAGTTCTGACGTGAAAAAAATGTTATTTTGATTTCTTTCTCTTATAAACAATTGAGTTTTCTGAAAAGGCTATTAAATAATTTGTAGAATAATTATTAATTACTACTTATAAATTTGCTTAAAAAAGAGTAGTTAAACTCTCAATAAAATATTTAATTTTACCTTTATAAGTTAACACAATTTTAGTATAATGTAAGATATTATACAGCATAATTTAATTAATAATGAAGAGTGACAACGTGACGACAGTTATTTGCAAATATACATATGTCTGTGAATATGTGCAGCGTTATAAGAATTGTTAGAGCTTAGTCACTAGTAGTGACTCACTACTAGTGACTTACTAATCACGTACGTACACCACAAATCACCACGCACGTGTGCCACTACGCCACAGTGCAACTACGCAATTGAAGTTCAACTATTGAACTTGCATAGGTAATTAGTATATTTTGTATTGGTTCTATTGGATGTACACTAATACACTATACACTTATACAGTAATACTGTAACATGCACTATATAGTGTATACAGTTTACAGTACACACATTAACACATGGCAAAAAGCTATGTACCAACATAGTACGTAGTTACCCTAGTAAGGTAGCTACCTACTATACCTACACCATTAACCCACACATATAAGGTCAAATTCAAAATTGAAATGCGCACTTTACGTACTGCCGTTAATTGCTAATGCAGCTGCCATTAGACAAGGAGAGAGTACTTAGCTTTTGTCAGCATGACCATACTCTGCCACACTCTGCCACGCCACCAAGCTACTCTCTTCTTCTCTACCGCTGGCCAATACAGAGCAGGCTCCTCCACTCCTCCCCCCCCCCCACTCGCCAACACTCCATTCTCTCACGCTCACTTACGGCTCTCTGCAGACATCGCTTTGCTTTTAAATGAGAGCGATCTGACATGAAACCAGGAGTTTCTCCCCATACCAAAATCGTCCTACGTGCCTAAAAAAGTTTTAGCTTCAAAAAATACGTCAGTTTTAAAGACCCATCGACCGACAATAGATATTCCTTCTGATATACTTACCATAAAAATTATGTCAAGATGACTCAACTGGAATTCGACGAATATGGCCGAAAAATTGTACATCCTGCACCTAGCTATGCACCTCAACTACAATCAAGTATTCCGCCACCAAGCCGTACACCACTACCATCCTAAAATAATCAACCTAATCACTATAATTATCCTTCAAATTTTCAAAAATTTCCATACTTTTAACCGCCACCCTTTTATTCACCTTGCGTACCACAATTTTATTATCCCTATTCTCATACTCAAGGCTATACTTACCGTCAACAAGCTCTATTTCAATACTACAACCAAAAACAATACCAAAATTATAATCAAAAACGATACCGAGACTCTCGCCCTAACTCTCCAAAAAACGAGAAGGAGACTTGCCGTTTGGACGCAACTGCGAGTCTGAATCCGATCACGTGTTCAAAACCAATAATGGCAAAAAAATCTACAGAGCCTTCTGAGCAAGAACAGTAGGAAATTCACCAGCAGTTAAGTTATGTTGCCACAAATTTTGGAAGGATTCGGGAATTTTTATATTAGATTCAGGCGCAAAAGTAAATGACATTAGTTTAGTTATAACGCATTAAAGAACGGCACAGAAATTAATTGTGATGATATCACTGAATGAGAAGGAAAAGCTACACAGCAAATATACACTCTAAGACCTACTATCACAAAAACTTGAACCTTTTGATGATATGTAATTTGAAGACTGTTTCGACACCGACTTGAAAGAAAACAATTCAAACTATATTAAAGATAGCATAAAATTTATAATAGATAAGACAAAGAGACCTCATCACTCAAAAGCTAGTCAATCAAAAATAAAAAGAATTGTAGGAAATTACACTTACTTTTTTACATTTCAGGCGACCCGGCTCATTGTCCTTCTATTATAACTCATAAAATACCTACAACAAATGACCGTCTTGTATATGTGAAATAATACCACTCCCCCTTTTCGTTACACCAAGAAATTAGAACTCAAATAGAAGAATTAGTAGCAGACAGTACTATCATAAAATTAAGCAGCCCTTACTGTAGTCCTCTCTAAATAGTACCCAAGAAACAAGGACCTGATTAAACAAAAAAGTACAAATTAGAAATAAATTACCGTACACTAAACGAAAAAACCATCACTGGTATTCATCCACTACCAAACATTACTGAAATATTAGAGGAAATCAGAGGCTTAAAATGTTTTTCCGTTTTTGATCTAGCCAGTGGATTTCATCAAATACAAGTTAACTCTGCAGATAAACATGAAACTTCTTTTAGCACACCTAACGCTCATTATGAATATGTTTAAATGACATTTGGACTATGCAATGCACCTGCAACACTTCAACGATTAATAGACGTAATTTTACCAGGACTACAAGGCATGGAGTTATTTGTATTTCTTGATAACATAATTGTATGTACAAAAACTTTAATGGATCATGTAACAAAAATTACTTATTTATTTAAAAAACTTTTCAAATCAAATTTAAAATTACAACTTGACAAATGTGAATTTTTAATGCCAGAAGTAATTTATTCAAGACATAAAATAGGAAGTTATGGAATCAAACCAGTGTGATATTGGAGCGACGTACTATTTGAGTCTAAGCTTTCGCTTAATAACTCGGGACACAGGCTAGGCACTTAAGTGGGACATGGGGCTAAATAGATAGGTCTAATGAACGATACGGTATTCGCAATGGGGGCTACAACTGTTTTATCCTACTAGAACCGACTGACATACAATATTCTAAAGCACTTACGCCCGGTTCGTCGAAAGTTTATCGATTTTACCTGGAGCGGCGTAACGAAGGGCATCCCATCCGTGATCTAGATATTACTGGCACCATTACAGGTATTATTTCTAGAGGTTACAGGGGGGGGGGGTTGATGGTGATTTCACTCACGACCTGACTTAGATGTACTAATACCGTCGTGAGTAGTGGGTTTTGCGTTAATACGATTAGTTGTTGCTCTGATGGTACCACTACCATGGCAGAAAATGGTCTGCGCGTAAAAAAAAACAAAACATTGTAATTCAAAATAATCCATGGGTACCAATACCGTGGCAGATAATGGTGTGTACGTAAAAGAAACAAAACTTGGTAATTCCCGGTAATCTATGGGTACCAATATCGTGACGGAGGATGGTGTGCGCATGGAAGAAACAAACTTAGTAATTCCCGGTGATCCACGCGTACCAGTACCGTAGCGGATGATGGTGTGCGCGTTTGTTTAGTTATAAACCTGGCCGAAAAAAGTTAGAACGGGAAAAGAGGAAGTAAGAGAAATTTGTGATATAAGCTTGAACACTTACTTTTATTTAAGTATGAAGTAGAAGTACACTGCGAACCAGTGTGAAACGAAGCGAGTGATGACCGATTCGAAATGTACCACGCTAGTGAAAGACTGAATAATAGTAGAAGCGGACTCTAACTATTTAGACGACCGTTCGAAAGCTAAAAACAAAATTAAGTGTGTCCTTACCTCGTAGTAGACTGGGAGGTAGCAGAGGCGGACTCTTACTACTCTACATGCGTCAAGAGAAGAAAAGGCGATTCACTTACTCTTGCCCTTCCTTTCTCTTTTACATCCAAATTCTACAGGATTTCAATATGACTTAACATCAACATTAGGACAAAATATTATTAATATTCACTAATGCTAAACACCGGTTATTTTTTTAACTGAGCTCGTTGCAAAAGGAGCGGTAAAAATTGCTTAACAATTCGATTAATGCTTTGTTAAATGAACGATCGGTGTGTTAGGAATTATCAACTAATTTTACTACTTAAACGCCAAAACGGTGGACGCTTCGGTAATAACTGATAATTATAATATTAGTGGTTGTTGTTATAAAAATGGTATTAACAATGATGATGACAATAATAATAATAATAATAATAATAATAATAAAAACAAAAGAAGGGAGTAAAAAATAGAAGATTAAAAAAAACAAATTTTTTTTAATGTAATAAAGGAAATACAGCAAAATTAAAAAAAAAAGTAATGAAATAAAATGTATAAAAATAATAAAATGAAATATGGAAAATGAAAAAAAGTGAAAAAGAGGAAACACAAAAAAAATGAACAAAAGTAATAAAATTAAATATAAAAAAACAGTAAAATGAAATATAAAACAAACTAAAACAAGAAATAAAAAAAAAGTAAATGAATAAATGAAAAAAAAAAAAATTAAAAATAAACCAGGGGGTATAAATGGGTCATGGAACCCACGATAAAAACGAAGTTCCTTAAACATGAAATGAGTATAAAGACACATAATATTTCAGGTAACAAGGGGGTCACCAGACCCATAGGAAGAACGAAGATCTATAAAAATTAGTACTGCATTAATGTAGTTTACTAAAACAAAAATTTAAAAAACGAATAAGAAAAAAAAAGTAGTTTAGTACTCACGATGGTTGAACTTCGTAAGAACGTCCTGTACAAATACAGTTCTCACGAAGTTAAACCATCGTAAGTACTAACCTTTTTTCGTTTTTCAAGTTTTTGTTTAAGTAAACTACATGAATGCAGTACTAATTTTTATAGAGCTTCGTTCTTCCTATGGCTCTCGTGACCCCCTTGTTACCTTAAAAATTGTGTGTCTTTATACTAATCTCATGTTGAAAGGACTTTATTTTTACCCTTGGTCCTATGACCCATTGGTACTTCTGGCTTCTTTTTCAAATTTTCTGTTTTTTTTTCATTTATTTATTTATTTATTTTTTTCATTTCTCGTTTCACTTTTTAATGTTTAATTGAATTGTTTTTTCATAATTCATTTCATTACTTTTTTATATTGTATTTTATTAATTTTTTTTTTTCATTTTTTTGTAATTTCTTTATGTAATTTTTTTTTTATTTTTCTATTTAATCTATTATTTCTTACTTCCTTTGTTTGTTTTTGTCATTCCTCGTTTTTTCTTCATATAACATTTCATTTGATTATTTTGTAATATTTCATTTTATCACTTCTTAGAAAATTTTTTTTGTATTTCCTTTATTTAATTTTTTCGTTATTTTTCTATTCAATATTGTTTTTTATTGCTTATTTTATTTTGTTTTTTTTTGCATTCCATTGAATTTTTTTATTTGTTTTTATGTTCATTTCTTGTTTTTTTTTTTAGCATTTCGTTTTTTTTTTTTTTTAATTTTATATTTTATATTTTTATTTCGTTTCGTTCTTATTTTTCTTAACATTTCATTCCATTTTTTTATGTCTCTTCGGATTTCATACATTTTTTTCGATTTAATTTTTCAATTATTTTTACATTTTTCTTTCATTTCATGTTTTGTATTATTTCATATTCATTTATTAATTTTTTTTTTCGTTAAATTATTTTATTTTTATTTTATACATTTCTTTTTATTTTTATTTTTAATTGCTTATCATTAAATTTTGTTTAGTTTTTTTTTTATTTAATTTTTGTATACAAGTTTTTTCCAAATCAATTTTTTTC
This sequence comes from Copidosoma floridanum, assembly GCF_036245765.1. Taxonomy (NCBI): domain Eukaryota; kingdom Metazoa; phylum Arthropoda; class Insecta; order Hymenoptera; family Encyrtidae; genus Copidosoma; species Copidosoma floridanum. The sequence goes on along the minus strand of NW_028321897.1, from coordinate 37,171,759 downwards.
TTAGTAATTTTTTTGCACTTGTATAGCCAATTAATAAAATTTTTGTTTTACTTTAAGACTTAAGATATTTTGTTTTCGAAGTGGATTAGACATAAAACATTGAAATATAATGTAAAATATTTTTATTACTTTAATATAAAAGTACAAAGATTTCGAGTGTTTTGATATGTATATACTTATTTAATTAGATTACAAATAACTTAATATTTAAATTAATCACATTCTACAATAGCAACTGTTGGTTTATGGTAACTAAAATAAGATCCATATGTTTCTGACGCTATTTTATTTAGATATCGAGAAAAAACGGCATCTATCGTGGTCCCATTCCTTTTTGTTTGTTTTTAAGGATTATTATGCATAGTTAAGTTTAATTTTTGGAAGAAAAAATTGTTTAATGGCTTGAATTTCTTTCTCAGCAAAGTTTATGGTAAAATCACTAGCTATAATAAGGGCAAGTTTATCAAAATCTTTGCCAAGCAATTGTGCACCTCCTTCAGTATATACTCCAGTAGTGTTCTGTGAATTGTATCAATTATATCTTTTATTTTTTGATTAGGTTAACCATATATGACTACTATTACTATTTTTTGGCCATTTTTCATTGTAGATATGGCTGAACAAATGTTTGCAATATTTGTTGTTCGAACATTAAAATCATAGGTACTTTGTACAGTTATATCTATATTTGGACCAACGATATTCACTGTTTTATCAATTTATGATATATTGCAACTCCCGCTAACCGTACATTGTCACGTTTGAAACGGATGATACAGTTTAATTGTGGTACGTCAATTCGTTGATTATTGTTTATCCATGTTTCAGTCAACATTAAAACAGTACATTTTTTACTGACGGTATCATTTAAATCAAGTTAATGTTTCCTTAGACTTTGAATATTAAAACATGATATAGACATATTTCTTTTATCAGAAATAAAATTGGTTATCATTTGAGCTTTAGTCTCTAGATAATTTAAAGAAAATTCTTGTACTTAACTGACAGTCGAAGCAGCTTGTTGACGGTTATGATAAAATTCAAACTTAGTCGGATCGTTATCAGGATTGACAATATACAAGCCTTCAAGACTTCTTACACGGGAAAGTGCAACGTAAACAAGTGATTGCTAATGCCATTTTTTATACTAATAAACAACTTGACCGAATGTTCCACCTTGTAATTTGTGAGTTGTCATAGCACAAGCTGCTATCAATGGAAAAAGTTTTTGTTGAACGGTAATTTTATTGTCTCTTATTAAAGAAGTATTTGATGTTAGTAGTTTGATCAGTACGGCAGAACTATTAATTCCATTTTTTTTAGTGAATGAAACAGCGTTTTTTCTGATTTTTTCACCAATTTTAATGTTACCAGGAAATTCCAACTAAACTTGACAAACAATATTATCTTGATCAAAATCTAAATAAACTAACTTGCCAACAGCACCGTTAGCTAAGCCATCAGATACATCAATGTTTGAAGTAATGAGATAATACTTATCTTTAACAAAAGTAATAATGTAAGGTAAACAACCTGTATCTATTACTGACATTTTGTGTATTCTTTGTCTAAAAGCACTTTCGTGTTGAGCATCTTTTGATCAAACAACGACATCATTAGCTGTAAAAATTATTTGGTGTGGTGATTCTTGTAAGATTTCATCATTGTAAATATTAACATCCTTATTTTTAAGATATAAATGAACTCCATCAGGGCACAATCTTTGAACTTCAGCTTTTGTAAAAAATTTTAATTCAAGAATATCAAGTTCAACATTTGCTAATACTTCACCATTGCCAATTTTTGTTAATATAAGAATACGTCTCATTAGCTTGCCTCATTACTTGAGTAAGATAGTAAAATCCTAATTTTCGCCATAAATAAGGCCCAACCATACAATTTTTAATTAATTTGTCAATAGACGTTAATCTAACTGGTGGAAAATGAGGTGAATTGCCAATTAAAATAACGTTAATACTTTGTAACACTGCATCTTCCGGGACCTGTAAAATACAAAGGGGGAAAGGGGTCCGGGTCAAAGGTACAGGGAAGCTGGTTACTAAAAGTTCTCTTACTTCACTTTCTTGCTTTTCTCTTTCTATCTGCTCTGCTCACTCGTCTTCTTGTCCCTGGAATTCTGATTTAAAAAAAAAAGTAGGGGACCTACTTATCTCGCTCTGCCTGGAAAGCCCGGCGAAGAACCAACTCCCATAGCTCTGGAGAATAGTCCTGTAAGTTTCCCCACACCCGTTCCAGCTGTTGCATTCGCTCGCGTGGCCAGCTTGAGCCACCTGGAGACCGCCTTTCACGATCTCGCTGGTCCTGAGGGTCCCTAGCTGTCGGTCGTTCGGACGCCGCTTGGTCACCCGGGGCCTAGTGCAGGCTTCCGGGGTGCCACGAGTGACCGTGGCCTGTCTCTCCTCCTCTGGTATGGAGGGCACAGTCAGCTTGGTCTGGGGCCGGGCCTTCGGGCCGGCCGCTGGCGGGGAGACCGAACCCCCCTGGCCTCGGCTTCGTCGAGGTGGAAGAGTCAGGCCGGCCATAAGGGTCATGGTGGCCGCAGAGCCGACTTAGGACATGTGTGCCGACTATAGGCACATGGACACCTCGTCTTCTTTACGCTGCACGCCGCAATAATGCCCTCGTAGCTCCCGCCCCGAACGGACGTAAACGGGGGGCGCGGCAGTCGTAGGGCCATAACTAACGGCCGTCCGAGACGTCGCGTAGAAGATGACCAGCTTGATGCCAGCAGCACACGCGACGGCCCCTAAGGTATCATCAGTCCATTGACGCTTCGTCGGCACTGTAGTCCAGCCTAGATCCAGTAGGGCCCTCTCCACCTAAGCCTACAGCCCTACTTCATCCACGGATGCCCTAAAAACATGAAGGCCGCATTGGCCGTCCTACGGCACCGGGATTAGCTCGTGCTCGGGGAACTCCACTTCGAGGAACAGGACCTGGCCCAGGTCGGCAGCCCCTCGCACTCCCATGATTTCTACCCTCTGTGGTGGCGTGGGGCCGCAAGGTTCACCCACGACGCTGGCATCCGGGGTCAACAATTGGTCCATCCTGAAACTAAACATAGATGTTAGTTTTCCAAACTAAGTAGCGCGCCCTTCCCACACCCTTACGCTTTTCCCCCCCGTCCATCCCTTAGCGAAATTAACCGCTTTAGCTCCGATACATGGGCCTTATTTGCACGCCTACTAGGCCCCTGTCCCTCGCCGAGAATGTATACCTTTGGGGATTTTATCTCCACGATGGTATACGGAACCTCGTATTTGGGTGCAAGTTTTGCTAAGACTCGCTTTGCCGCGTCAGACAAGGGATGAGTTCGTCTCATTACTAAGGCCCCAACGGGGAATTGTACATCCCGTTTTCCCTTGTTGTATTGTCGTTCTTGTTTCGCTCGAGCCTGATCAATGTGTCGAGCCACTAGATCTCGGAGAGCGTCTAACCGCTTCATCCGATCCTCCCAGTCCTTGGGGTCGATTTTATGAACGAGTTTCTCTCCCTCCACCTGCCTACGCAGGCAAAGGACTGGCTTTGGGTGTCTCCAGAAGTTAAGGAAAGCTGGCGAAACTTTAGTGGTCGATTGCACCGCAGTGTTCATGGCGTGACAAAACTCGTGCAGGTGTAGGTCCCAGTTCCGATGGTCACAGCCTATGAAGGCAGACACCATCGACTTGTACGTCTGAATACTTTGTTCAGCCGGGTCCACTTGCGGATGATACGGAGGAGTCGTCACATGCTTCACTCCATACTCCGCTAATGTCCAGTTGAGCAGTTCGTTTTCGAACTCTCGTCCATTGTCCGTCAACAAGCAGTCCGGCGTCTCCCAACAAAAGAGCACTAGCTTTTCGAACGCTAGGGCTATCGACTTTCCGTCTATCCTCCTCAGGGGTTTGACCTCTATTTACCGAGTGAAAAGGTCATGAAACAGTACTAGGTACGTAAATCCCTGTTTGCTAGGAGGAAGCTCCATGCAGTCCGCAGCCACTACGGCCCAGGGTCACTCCACGATGCGAGTTCCCATCAACCCCTGAGGCCCGAGTTGGCTCACCTTATTTCGTTGGCAAACTTCGCAAGCTCGTACGAAATTATGCCCGTCATAGTAAACCACCTTCCAATAGTACTATCGAGCAACTCGATCGTACGTTCTGGCTATGCCCAAATGTCCGGTCGAGGGAGTGCAGTGCGATTCCGTCAGCACCTGTCCCTAATGGTCCATGGGCACTATGAGCCGCCAGTTTTCCTCACGGAAGGTAACTGGGTCCAGCAATGGGTCTCAGCGAAACCGATATAGCCGGCCGTCCTCTATCTTCCAGTCCGGGAATTTAAAGGGAGTCTGGGCTACGTCGCTCATAATCCGCATATACCAAGGGTCATCGATAGAAGAGAAGGTCAGAGCGCTAACCTGCTCGGGAGCTACCTCATGAAGCCGTGAGAGGTCATCCGGTATATGGTTTAGAGCCCCCTTCCGGTGCACCACCTTAAACGTCCATTGTTGCAACTCCATCACCCAGCGAGCCACGCGCCCGGATGGTTTAGAATTGTCGAACAGCCACTTCAGTGAGCTGTGGTCCGTGATGACAGTAAATTCGTACCCCTCTAGATACGGTCTGAATTTCTTGATGGCCCATACCACGGCCAAGCACTCCTTTTCCGTGACGGAATAATTCTTTTCCGCTGGTATCAGCGCCCTACTCGCATACGCGATAGGGTGATCTCCGTCGTCGTTCTTTTGAGTCAACACAGCTCCCAGGGCGAAATCACTCGCGTCCATTTGTAGCGTGAAGGGCTTGTCAACGCCAGGCTGGGCTAACACTGGAGCAGTGATGAGAGACCCCCGCAAGCGGTCGAAGGCTTCCTGCTGTTTCTCCTCCCATGACTACTCTTATCCCTTTTTGAGCAGTCGGGTCAGCGAAACTTTGGTGTCTGAGTCTTTGTCGATGAACAGTGAGTACCATTCCACCATTCCGAGAAACCGCCTTAGCTGTTTCACATTGGCCGGAGGGGGGTACTCGAAGATGGGCGAGACCTTGTTCAGATTCGGTCGTAAACCTTGGCTGTCCAGTAGGAAACCGAGGTACGATATCTTGGAAACACAGAACTCACATTTGTCCAGTTTAACTTTCAGGCCAGCGTCCCTTATTCGAGTTAGCACTAACCCCAAATAAAGGAGGTGCTCATCGAATGTGTTCGTGCTAATAATTATGTCGTCTAAGTACCCAAAGATGTGAGGTTGTAATTCGGGACCGAATAGGGTGTCAATTAACCTCTGGAACGTCATGGGCGCATTGATCAGCCCGAATGGCATACGCGTAAAGTGCCATAGTCCGGAACCTGGTAAGGCGAACGCCATGAAACGTAGGCTTAACTTTTCCACGGGGACCTGGTAATAGGCTTGCTTCAGGTTCACTTTAGACAGGTACTTAGCGCTGCGTAATCGGTCTAGAATAGAGTCCATGCTCGGGAGCGGACACGCGTCCCGTTTTGTCACCTTGTTAAAGTCCCTATAATCGATACAGAATCCATAGGAACCGTCCGTTTTCCTGATCATCACCGGCGTGATCAAGTAGTCGCTCGAGGACTTCTTAATGACACCGCTCTGGGCCAGCCAGTCCACCTCCGCAGTTGCTATTTCCAGCATCTTTGGTGACATTCGCCTCAGCCGGTGTCTTATAGGTGTCGGGTCCTCCACCTAAATCACATGCTCCGTCAGTAAGGTCCGTCCCACCGTGTCGAAAGAACCAGCGGATACGCCCGCTACCAGCTGATCGATCCGGTTCTGCTCCCAGAGATCCAACTTCTGGATGCCGGCACATTCCGCCACGACAAAGGGTAGTTTAACGTGTGACTCCCCCTCAAACGCATACCAAGCACCGTCCATCAGTCTCCAGTGTCCCTGAACCAACCGAGTCTCCAGCTCAAAGGCCCTAATAAAGTCCATGCCCAGGATCATATCCTCATGGATGTTGTCCACGATTCGTAGAAAAAGGGGTCGGGACACGCCCGCAAGCTCAAAGTTTAGCCGTAGGATCCCCAGTACGGGCGTGACTTCCTCGTTGACATTCTGGGTCACCAAACTAGTGTCCATTAGTAGGGATCGGTATAACTCGGCTAGTCGGGGTCCTCCGACGGACGCTTGAGCGCCACTGTCGAACAAGGCGCGGAATCTCTGTGAGCCCAGCACCACAAGCATATAATTTCGTGGTATGGGCTGCAGATCCTGGGCGTAGACAAGCCGTACCGGAGTCACTAGCTTGTCACACCCAGAACCGGCTGAGTCCTCGGAACCCCCCTCAGCGTCCGGCCCCTTCTCTTCCGGGCAAGAGGTCGAGCCTGCTGGCACGCTCTCAGACGCGGAGTCGGGATACCCCACATCAAGCGCAGCCGCAATCTCGAAGTAGTCTTGGTCATAGTCCTTGGGATCCGATTTCTCTGATTCAACATCGGACACAAAATCCTCCAGCGCGCTATCAGATGCAGAATTCAGATATCCCACATCGAACGCGGCCGCCATCTTGGAGTAGGCCTCCTGGTCCCCCTCATGGTCCGATTTGTTGTCATCCAAATTGTCCGATGTAACGGCGTTTAACAGCTCGGCGGGGGACGTCGACGCACCTAGCTACCCGAGTCCCCCGCTCGTCCGTTTCCCAGCTTCTCCCGCAAGTCTTTGCATTTAGCACAGATTTTAAAGGTGCAATCCGGCGTCTCACAAACCTGACAACTCGTTGCGGTTGATGTCTTGACCGCCGGGCAGTGCCGAGCTAGATGGCCGTTATCCACACCCATAACACTGAACCAGAGTACATTGGGTGGACCGATGGCCCACTCCTCGACACAAAAAACATGCTCCCACAAACGATCCCTCCAGTGCAGTAGCTGAAGTGAGGCTGAGCGTTCTTCCAGCCTCTGGGTGAGTTGGCTGCGTTCCGGCAGGCTTTTTAACCCCTCTCGGGCTTCGCATTCTTTGAGAACTGTCCCAATGCCGATCGAGTATCATCAGCCCGGTTCTGAGCCCTTATGGCGGTCAGCTGGGCACATAGGTCGTCGTCCACTGGGTTGATAACCACCCTCGCCTGAAGCTCCTTCGGCTTATGCCCTATCTGACCCTGGTCCAAAGGTCCCTTAGCCTTAATTTCACAGTCCCGGAAGTCCCGAGTCAAATCATTCAACCTATCAGCCAGTTCCGTCATTTCAGCAAGGCGGTTTCCCACCGGTGAATTTAGATAAGCGACTCCCTGCACGTGCATTGACTCAGCCCCAGGAGGAGGGCGATACCGCCCATCCATATCCTCTTGGGCTTCCCAACGTCGTCCATACTCCTGTATATCCTCAAGGTGATAGATCACCTTATCGGACATAGCGCGCCGATACTCGGGCAAGAGGTTTCTATAGGCACGTCGTGCCAGGGTCTCCCGTCCATGGGACCGTGGACTTTGGTGGGTCCATTGGCAGGTTGGGGTTCAGCAGTGCGGTCTGATTAACCTTAGTCCAGTTCTGCGCTGTCTCGAAATCCTCCAACTCGTAGTCCTCCCACTTGTCATCCCCAAAAGGGTCCCGTGGCTCGGGCAGCTCTGCCTGCGTTCGTGCCGGCCCGCATTGACGCTGGGCTGGCTCGGATTTCTCAAGCAGTGGTCTTGGTTCCCCCTGAACGACCGGGCGTTAGCCAGTCGGGTTCCGGTTCCTGGGCGATGGATAGCCGCGTCCGGAGGTACCTGACGGTGTTAACGCGAATCCGGTGCGTTCCTCATTCGTTGAGATTTGGTTTCCCAATAATGGTCCAGCCAGTCCTGGGATTCTAGACGCGCGTACCATGGTTTGGCGCTGCTGCAGTGCGTAGAACTCTACGCGAGGAGGTCTCAAGATCTCCTCACCGAGGATCCGAAGCCTCGGATACGGAGTCGAGTGATGATCCATTGACTTAATCAGTTCATGGAACGGGCCGACGGTCCTGCCCCCCGAAGGAGCAGTCGTCAGGCTCGTTGTTGTGCCAACAGTTACCGCGCCCGAAGTGGTCGCCCCACTCACAGGGGGTAATGCTTGTGCACCCCGCAGGTCTGGTGACGTTCTCTGGGTCTGAACCGTGAGGAGCTGGTGTCCAACCGGTTCCTCTGCCCTCCAGCGTCCGTCTTTGTTAGACAGATCCAATTCATTCTGGAGCAACGCCATGAACTCGGAAACCGGTGGGCGTCTTGAGATACCCCTCTCGGAGCCCTCCTCTGAGTTATCTTCCGACCTGGTGTCCAGTCGGTCGTGAGAGATCAAGTCCTGACCATTGGTCCCAGTGTTTCCATCATCCTCGTCCGATTCACTGGTTAACCACAGTGAGCTTATAAGGTCATCGGGGAACACCGGTATCTCATCGTCGTTTGAGTCCAGCTTTAAGAAGCAAAGCCAGAACAGGCGGTCCCGAAGGGTCTAGGTGCTTCCCTTACCGCTCAACTTCCTCACCCGGAGCTCCCGTTGCAAATCCAGCACAGACAGTTGCTGGATTCGACACTTCACCAGCCGGCCCTCTCGTGATCCTCGTACGAACAACTCGATGGCTTCACCATGGGTTTCCATCGTGGTCCTGTCCTATGAGGGCCTGGTACAGAGACTCGAATGCCCAAGCTTATCAGCTCGGTGCACGGCTCCCGTATCCGTCCTTACGGAGACTTGGGTGTTCGGGGTACCGAACCAACCCAGCTCACGTTTGGTCAATCACAGAGCTACTAGAACCGAGGCCCGAGCTCAGGTGTCCTGGCTCAACTAGTCTCAGGCTATTCGACTCCCAGTCAAAAGACTAGGTGTCGTCCCACTACCAATAGTCAACATAACTTTCATATATATATTATTTTTGTAAACTAATGAAAATTATAATTATTAATAATATTCGCACTAAATACATATCCCAGGTATACCTACCCACGCAGTCCTAACGCCAGGCTGGCTTTCCGCTGGCCAAGTCGCTACACTACTGATTTAAATACTCAAACTCACTACACGCCATTAATCGCAACACTCAACACCAATCACTTGAATTATCGCAAAATCGCGAACTCAAAATTTCGATATAAGTCGTCCTACGCTCGATTATCTCTTAAAATTGTTAAAGTTAGGAAAATTGCACTAGCTACGCATCCCCACAAGGGATGCCATTTTGTAACACTGCATCTTCCGAGACCTGTAAAATACAAAGGGGGAAAGGGGTCTGGGTCGAAGGTACAGGGAAGCTAGTTACTAAGAGTTCTCTTACTTCACTTTCTAGCTCTTCTCTCTAAAAAAAAAAAATAACAGGGCGATTCTCCATATCGCCCGCGGTCGTTAGTCTGCGAAAGACCCGATAGGCGGCGGCCCGTCAGAAAAGGCGCGACGAACGAGTAAAATGGCAGATCGCAGTTTTACCTCGTCACAACTTTCAAAATCATCTTTATGATTTTCAGTAATTTGTTTTAGATGTGTGTCAATCTTAACCAGGAGTTCTGCACTGACCATGCTTATTTCATCAATGATAAGTACTTTAACGTATTTAAAAAGACATCTGTATAATTCTAAAAGTTCTGATGTTAACGGTAATAAATTTGAAAAAGAAATTTTGAGAGCAGTGTGAATGGTTGTACCATCAATTGCTACAGCAGCTTTACCAGTAGAAGCACAGGTTATGTAAGCATTGCAATACTCTTTGGTGTCAGTGAGCCTATTGTATAATTCCATAATTTGTTTGATAACAAACGTATTACCACACCCAGCAGGACCAGTCAAAAAAATATTAGAAAAGCTGACTCATGTGTATTCTGAAGATGATCAATAATAGTATCTAAGACTTCTCTTTGCTCTTTGTTTGCAGATCTTATTAAATCGTAAAACTGTTTAGTATCCATTACATTTTCTCGTTTATTGCTATGACACCAAGTTTGTTTAAAGATGCACGATGCAAATCAGTGTTAACAGCACCTTCAGGATCGCGAAGCAATCTTTCATACGGGTCGGGTTCAAAAATTATGTTAGCTTGATTTGTAAATCTTCGTCTTGAACAGCATTTTGATCATTTTTTCTATGCCACTACTTGCAAATTTCGAGAATTTTCAGTACATCTAAGTCAGATTCAAACTCTTTTGTGCGCTCTAAAATTAAATCATCATTATCTTGATATATTTAAATGAACTTATTTTCAGCTAACACATCATTTTCTTCGCTTTTCAAAGGGATGTGTAACAGTACCATTTCTCGTGCACAATCATTAAAGTCAGACATATCTTTGTTACAGTACCTAATAACTCTAGGCTTTTGCCTTTAAATAGATTCTTTTATTTAATATATTTAATTAATTCTCCTTGATTATTCAAATAATACTTAGCAACACAATGTGCCAACGTAACGTCTTCGAGACTGTTAGGTCTTTTTTCGTATATATCTAACACATTTTCTTACCAAATATCAACACAATCGTCATACATTTCATTAAGTTCTTTCATAGTTTTTCTTATTCTTATACGTTCTGTAGGGTAAATAGTAGGTATATAAACGACTGCTAAGGATTACTTAGCCATTGGTTCGCGCAATAAGTACTAAGAAACTTTCTGTGATGACATTTTAACAGAATTAAGAACGTCAATACTTATTTTTCTTGTAATTTCAACTATATCAAACTCAGAATTTTCATCCATAATTTCAATAATTTGTCGTTGTAAATTTGTGTTTGTTAACTTACTCAATAACGTAAGCTGAACAAAAATACTCATCTTGAATAATTTGAAAATCCATATTAGATTTTAAATGATGTAAAACAAATGAATTGAATGTATTGCGCCATTTTTCAATGGCGTTCGACGATAAAACAACTTTGGTCAAGTGATGCCCACACGGATAATATTATAATGATGTTCGTCAGACATGATAAAATTATGATTTTAAAAATCATCAAAATCTTCGTAATCGAAATTTTGTAAATTTGTTCGAATAAGACTGTAATGTTTCTTGTAATTATTAAAATTTTCTTCAGAAAAATTTGAATCAGTACCTTTCATTGGCATCAATGTCACAGTTTTTTTAGATGGCATAAAAGGTACTCCAAATCTACAATTGTCTTTTTTATTTGGATCTATTTCTTTATAACAAGTGAAAGTGTGCTTATAGATTTAAACTTTAATATTTCCAGATGCTTCAGATGCTGCTACTGAAACTAATTTATTAATCATATTGATCACATCATCATCATTTCTTAATAAACTTGCAGGTGGATTATCTTACCACAAAAAAACATGAGCATGAGGACAACCTCGATGTTAAAATTTTTTTCTTTTAAAATAATCTAGCATCCAGTATTTTTCAAATGAACTGTTTGTTTTATTTTGCAAAATTTTCATAAAAAAATTGACTAATTTACTAAAATAAATTGCACAAATAATAGCATTGTCATTAATTAGTTTGTCTTTTCTGACATAGTGTAGCTTTGCAAAAAATTCATAGGAAACTTCTGTTTCATTGTGTCAAAATTTATATAATAATTTCAATAAATTGTTCCATCCAACTTCATTTGCACTCATACTCATAAAAACTGTTGGTGCATCTAATTGTCTAATAATCGCAAAAAGAAATTTTTTTCGATCAGCCCAATACCAAACAGAATGAGGTTGTGACGTTCTCGTTATTATTTACGGCTAATTACCGAGAAGAAAATCACGTTGTTGACTATAAAGGAGTCGTGGGTTCATGGTACTTACCTAGACCATAACATTCTATCTAATGCATGAAATAAAACTAAGAATTATCTCCCGCCCTTCTAATGTCCCATGTAGAGATGAGAAGAGAGGAACTATGGAAAATTTAGATGTTTGTCAATACTCAATATATTACGAGTATATCAAACATCTAAAGGAAAGGTAATAGGATCCCTTACCCGCAAACCTATAAATTATCTTATGGTGGCTAACGTTACAACTTTGTGAAAGGTGTCATAGTACATATAAACAGTTTTTCAACGCAATTAATATGCGAAATAACGTGTGAATCGAAAATATCATGTATTCAATCAAGTTCTATACACAGGAGCACGTGGCTCGAATTACACAAACGGCATAATACGCTCGTTTGCATGAAAACTTATTAAAGTGTTTGAACAATCATAAAGTTCAATACGCTATTCTTAAAACAAATAAATCAATTGAAAATCGTTATAAAAGAATTATCAAAAGAATGATTCAATAATTAATGAATAACAAGAATATAAAAATAGCTGGCGTAATTTGTACGCGAAAGGCTCGGACACATTGCCTCACCAAGCATGTCGCTATAGGCCAGTGTTGTGAGATTAGTCTAGAAGCTCGAAAAGCAAGGTACTTTGACCTGCTAGGCAGAGAATCTAGAGCTAGAATCTGATGTGGCTTTGTTTTGATCGTAAAGCAAACCTCGGTTTTTCGGCGGCTCGGCAATTGCTTCGTGAGGGGAAAATTTGCGGACTCTCATCATTGGTAGAATGTTGTTGTCTCTTTCCCTCTACTCCTGCACTTCATGACGCACACTATCGCTATATTTGCATATCCTACTTTTTGGCGGAAGCTTTAAACACTAAATAGTAATTTTATATTTTTAAGAGTAGAAATTAATAAAAAAAATTTACTATTTTTTTTTTTGTAGGAGTGACTGATGGTCACAAGGTATACATCGAAGATAAGCGAGGTTACCTCTGATACAACTGCTTACAAAATTTTCCAATTAAATTTGCTCTTTTGTAATATTAGTATCATGGCCAATACGTTTAAAAGCTACAGTAACAGCATCTTGAACTCACTATTTCACAATTTTAACAGCCAAATATAAAAGATGTTGTGGATCTGTACCCCAACGATCTGTACGTCGAAGTTCACTGGTAGCTTGCATAAATCAAGTAACATTAACTCCTTCCTTATAATTTCTGAACTGTCCACAATAAATGGTTGGAAATAAAAGCTCTTTAGCGTGTTCATCAAACAAAATACTAATAGTTTCAGTATTTTCGCCGGGTGCCATATACAACATTTTGTCTTTTTCCACATTAGAGTTTGTTGTTGAGCTGTCAGATTATCTTCGAACATGTTCACTAACTTCATCATGATCAATTTTAGCATCATCTAAATAATTATTTAAGGTTTTTTCTTTGATGGAAGTATTATAAAATAAATACAGTGGTATGTGCACTAAATATGTTAACTAGTTCTTGATGTTTTTTTTTTTTTTACAAGACCATGAACGTAATTCGATTTATGTATTAACTTTTTCAAATGCGTACATAAAAAGAATGGTCATCTTGAATATTTCTTGGAAGTTTATTGACTGATGTTTTAACATTAATTGGAACATTGATAATTCTTCCATAAATACTGACTCGGCCATGAACATGTCTGAGTCTTCTTATTTGCATAAAAGGGATTCTTGGAGAAATAAGTCACTGCTCAATAAGATTTAACTCTGGTAAATGTGATAGAATGACTGGATATTAAAATCCGTTGTATGTGGATAGTAATGGAATTTTTTGTTCAACCAAAGATTGTTTACATGTAGAACAAATTGCCGCTAGAGTAATGCCGCTAACGAAATTCTATTATAATACAAATAATTATTGAATATAGCAATTGGTTTAAGAGTGTAATATAAAAAAAAGTGATTATTTACCTGTAACATTGTTTTTAAAATATTTTCATGCACTGCAGATGACAATTTCAAATATTTTTTTCCACCAAAGCCTATTGCAAACTGCGCCAGAATGACCAAAAGTATTATTCAGAAAAGTGTTAAAAAAATTTAAATGTGCTTATGCGTGTTGATCGTAGTTCGTATATTTCGCCACAACTTCATTATTATCTCTTTCCGAGTCAACGTCAGTTTCCGGAACAATATCTGAAGGATCACGAATATTTTCAATATTAATTCTGGATTGTAAAGTTATGTTTGAAACTGGAATTAATGGTGCAAAATGCAAGTTTGTTAAATGCAAATGGATAAAATTTGGAGAACCATTTACTTTACAATAAGCGAGGATTTGTCTTTTCAAATTAATATTTACATCAATAAAGTGATAATGTATGCATATATTTGTATCATGTAATCTTCCAAATATGTATATGCAGTCCATATCTCTGTACTTGTGGTCACTAGAGAGTATCTCATTTGCACTTCTGGGATTCAAACATAAACACAAAAAAAAAGATTGTTGCAGTAGCCGTCTCAGTTGTAGAGGTGTAGTTGTAAGATTTAAAAGTTTTAAAAAACTATAGAACAAACAATTTCCAGCTGGCTCAGACGGAATATCTCTGTTATGATTAAAAATAAGATCTGGTTGAGCACATGTGACACTATACTTATACAGGGTATTATTGAATTCTATTGGTATACAGAGTCCTGTATTGAGCATAGATCATCATGTAACGAGGCATTCGTCTGTAAATTTGTGCATCTGTTTCGTCTTGGCTCCTGATTATTTGTTTGTTGTCTTTAAACTAAAAAAAGAAAAGAAAAAAAAAATCAATTAAAACTAATAGTATAATGTAAATTTAAAAACGAAAATTAATACAATTAAAAATCTTATTACATTAAAAAATTAATTTCGAATTCGTAGCAAATACAAAAGATTTATTTGTTGTTAACTTTAAGTTAAAAATATAATTACGTTTAATACCTTTGAAGATCATAATTTTGTAAAGATAATGCAGCGTCAAGTTGAGACATTTGTTTTTGCAATTTAAGTTTTTTTCTATATCTTTGACGATATTGAGCATTCATAATTGTACAGAAAAAGTAAAAAGTAGATTGTTAAAAAAAACTTTAAAAGTTTATGAACAACATTAAGACTCACTGGTCAGATTTCTCATCAGAATATGGTTTTCGTAAATTTGACAATTGTTATGTAGGCGTACGTAATTGTGATATCAGTATGTCTGTACGTGTTTTCTCCAATTCATTTAAAGAAGGTTACAAACTTTGTTTTCCTGTGAAATATTTGCTTTTTGTTTTATTCTCATTATCACAAGTTTCCTGTAATTTCACTTAAAACATACGCTGTTCTCTAAATTCCATTACTCTTTCTGTTAAATTATATAACAATGAAATATTATTGTTACATTTAACTGCTCTTTATTGCTCATTTTCTGCTGATTTTGTTGCTGATTTTGGTGTCGATTTTGTTGCTGATTTTTCTGTTGATTTTGTAGTCAATTTGGGTTTTCTTGAAATGCTACTGTATGTCTTTGATGTAGCCTTCACAATTTAGATGAAGAGTCAGAATTTGATTTGTTTTGAGTTCATGTTTTGGAATCAAAAATTGGACTCGTGTCTGGTCTTATGCTTGGATTAAATTGAAGAACACTAAAATTCTAGTTTGCTTACACGTGCAAACAGAAAATTGAAACGCACCTTGTATCTTCAGAAAATCAGTATCACAAAATATTAACACTGAAGTAATTGACACGTTGCAACACGATGACAATTAACCTTATTATCAAATATACGAGCTTTCTACGTAGCACTAAAAATCGCTTCTCCTTACAAAGATGACTGTCAGAGAGTGAAGCAATGTCTTAAGAAGCCTGTTGCGGTCGTAGTTCATAACTGATGACAGTCGGTGCCACCATGTGACAGCCAAAAAAAACTTTTAGTGGGCGTGTGAAAATATTTGAAATATATTTCACATAGAATTTTTTCTGTATAAAAAAGTATTAATATAATTATTTAATAGCATTTTGCCATTATTTGTTAATCAAATGCAAAATAAGCGCCCTTAAAAACCATTAAAATGATATGTAACGCGAAATATACATATTGTTCAGTTTTGAAAATCTTTATTAAATATGACTTAGCGCCTAGTACAGAGTTGCAGACAATTATATCACTTCTGTCGATGTGATCTCCCTCAGCTCTTTCTTCCTTGGGTCCTCGATTGTCAGTGTGTCAGCCCGCGCGCAACTCAGCAGCTCCGCAGGAGCAGTACGAGCGCAGAACGAAGGAGGGCGCGCGTGCCGTCATCTTGTCGGACGTTGATCGCGGGAAATGAGCCGAACAATCTGCCCGCATCGCTCCTGGAATGACATACTAGTCGCCACCCGCCAAGGCGGGTCGGCCTTCTTGACCATCAGGGGGTGGCGTTGGTGGATCGGGGTTTGCTACGGGGAGCAAGGCCCGTTTAACAATCGGTCGCACGTACTCGCCAGTCGCTGTCTTCACGGTGACCGCGCGCACCAATCCATCAGGACCAGGCTGGGCGCGAATGATACGACCTAGCGGCCAACGACCGCTCGATTGGAGGAGGGTGGCGTCCAGTATCATGACGAAGTCACCGACGGCAACACTTCGGCCAGCAACGGTCCACTTTGGCCTCTGCTGGAGTGTATTAAGGTACTCTTGGCTCTAGCGTGACCAGAACTGAGCCCGAATGGCTCTCACGAGGTTCCAATGTGAGAGAGCGTCCAAGTTTTCAGTGGGAGGCCTGGGCTGGATTATGGAATTGAGTGGGGCTCCAATAAGAAAGTGGCCTGGTGTAAGTACCTCAAGGTCGGAAGAGTCACCGGAGAGCGGTGTCAAGGGCCTTCCGTTAAGCACCATCTCAATCCCAACTAGTACGGTGGAGAATTCCTCGTAGGTCAGGTGACGGGAGCCCATTACGCGTCAGAGGTGGCCTTTGTTAACAGCTGGTAGTGCGTGGGCGGTTTGTTTGGATCAGGGCTCCACAAGATACGCTGTAGGTCAACGTCACGCTTGTCAATCCAGATCTGATGAAACATCATGCGGACGTCGCTGTAGAACGCGATTCAGTGTCGTCACCAGCGTAGGAGCACGCTGGGGAGCGCGGTCTGCAGCCTAGGGCCTGCGTAGAGGACGTCGTTTAAGCTGTAGCCGCTCGATTCGGTTTCGAGGCGTTAAACACGACGTACAGCCTGCGGCCCTTATCGCTGCTCTGCCAGATGCCGTGATGTTGGATATAGTGCACTGGTCGGGGCGATGCCGTGCGAAGATCGTCAGGCAGTGACCTCATGTGGCCCAGAGTGATTTACTCTGCCATAAATTGCACATACTCAGCACCCATCGCTGGTGTCCGCTGGAGGCGACGATGCAACGAGTGAAGGGCGGCCGTGGCACTCTGCAGGCTGTTGCTGAGCAGCCGCGCACTGTTGCTCTTCAATGGCAGACGAACGATATAGCGGCCATCCGAAGCACGATGGTGATCGAGGAAGATGCACTCGCACTCAATGTCCTCTGGAGCGCAGCGGCTGACTTGCGGTACTTCCTCGAGCTCCCAAAAGCGCTGCAGCAGCGCAGCCAGCTCGCGATGCCAAGACGGTGCTCTGTCCATGTGCAGTGTTGAGCCAACAGTAAAAGCTGCCGACTGCAGGCCAGGAGCATGGCCGACGAGGGTCCAGCCGAAGATCGTGTGCTGACCGATAATGTCACCCTGCCGGACGGATTCCGCCCTTAATATGCAGCTGTAGACGTCGGCACTGAGGAGCAGGTCTACACGACTAGGTGTACCAAAAGCGGGGTCAGCCAGAGGCTAAAGATCAAGCCACTACTCGGCCACGGATGGGTGCAGGATGGGGCTCGGACTGTCGCGCGCTGGCCGGACGGCCCACTCAGCTGGACGAGAGTGGTCGGTAGCACGGCGAGTCAGGAAGAGGGCGACGGGCCCAGGTGGTCAGCACGGATTGCACCGACGGGGTCGGCCTTTGGCCGTTTTGGTGATGGCAGACCGTCAGATGGGTCCGATGGCCGTCGACGGCTGCTGTCGTGAAGCAGGCTGTGGTGCTGTTCTCGGAAGTGCTGACAAACAGATCGAGAGGGGCAGAACTTCAACAGGTGGCCCGTTCGGAGGAAATTAAAACATAGTCGGGCTTGGTAGACCAGGTCTCGCCAAGCCTGCGCGCCGAGGCCTTGGAATCGAGCACAGTACCCCAGGTAATGGGTTCCGCTGCAAGACGGGCACGGAGGCAGAGCTGCGCCGGTTGCGAGGGAGCGATAGTGCCGCCCAGAAGATGATAAAGCTGGTGGACGAATGCTGGGCGTGCTCGCTGGCCGCGCTGAGCGAGATGCCTCAATGAAGCTGAGAGCGCGGCACTGTCGGTGAAGAAAGTTCGTCATGGCGGCGAAAGTCGCAGTCTCAATCCCAGCCCTTGTGTTGGCGTCCTCGAGCCGCTCGAGCTCGTCCTCCCAGGCACGCCGGGTAGTTGGGTCCATGCCAGTCATGGCACAAGAAATCAGCCAGTCATCCCACTGGAGCACAGGACGGCCCAAAGCTTGCAACTGATCCCGGTGGCGACCCAGCGTATCAAGAAGGCTCCACAGACCTCTGGCCAACTCGTCCCTTAAAGGCCTGATGTTGCGTAGCGCCGTTAGATGATCGTGTACTAGGAGACGGTGGCGTTCAAACCGTGCCTCGAGCGCGGCCCAAGCAGTCGAGTAGTTGGCGCCAACGATCTGGATCGCGTCGAGGGCTGTTTTGGCATCTCCCTCCACGAGAGACTTTAAGTCAAACAGTCGCTCGACATCGGTGAGCTGTTGATCGTTATGCACTAGCACTCGAAAGAGATCCTGGAAGCTCTCCCAGTCTTTTCTTTTCCCAAAGAAGGCGGAAATACTAATTCGAGGCCGGTGGGGTCCACAACTCGATGTAGCGCGCCCGAGGCCCACTCTACCGTTGCCAGAGGGTGGTGCGAGGGTGCTCCTCGCGTTGTAGAGATGGGCGCGTGACTCTATGTACTCAGCCTCCGATGTCGAGTACATTTGGGTTAGTGACTCCTGCTTCTCGGGAGGAGTCGTCTCGATGAGCCTCAGATGATTGGCCTGAAAGTCGCTCCAGTAGCCATCCAGCAACTCAAGCCTCACTTCGACGAGGTTGGTGGTTCAGGCTGAGGGCTCAGTTTGCGTGACGGCCAGCTCGAAACGAGCGATTACGTCTGCCAGAGCGCATTGGGCGCCAAATAGGTTAGCCCAGCCTTTGTTGGACCTAAGAGAGCAATCATGAGCTTTATGGTTGCACAAAGCTGCTATTGCCGTCAGGCCAAGCCTGGCTTTGTCCTCACTTCCACAAATTAACACGTATGTGTGTGGCTATACGACGGGGAGAAGAAGAGAGAGCGAGAAAGAGAGATACTCACACCTTATGTACACACACACACGCACACATGCATATACGCACCCACATGTCCATGCGGGTGCGTAGACACTTGCGTGTATTACGCATTAAAATAGAGAGGTTAAATGCTAACCTTGATAAACAGCCCGCATTGCGTTTGCTCTAGTCATGACAAGGTATAGGTACACCCGTAAGGAAGGCAATGTGGCCGCCGCTACTGACGAAACAACCACTACCAGCAACATGGCTTCATGTCTGCCGTGGCCGTATGTATGACAAGCGCTGGACCACGGGCTATGCGGTGGCCGTGGCAGCCTTGTATTCATCTTGTGGCGGATGCTTGTGAGGCACGCGTTAATGGCGGCACGACCTCGTCGTGGCCATGATCAGGCAACGCAAGCCGGACCGCGGGCATGATGGTGGCCGCGATGGCTTAATACAACCAACACTTTGACATCAGTAATAGTATACTCACATTATGTTGTGTGCTGAATGCTCTCCTTGGTTTACACCTGCTCTGCAATGGTTGCTGTTTGTTTCTTACTCGCTCGGAATCCGGCTCGAAGGACCAATGTTCAGTTTTGAAAATCTTTATTGAATATGACTTAGCGCCTAGTACAGAGTTGCAGACAATTATATCACTTCTGTCGATGTGATCTCCCTCAGCTCTTTCTTCCTTGGGTCCTCGATCGTCAGTGTGTAATCCCGCGCGCGGCTCGGCAGCTCCGCAGGAGCAGTACGCGCGCAGAACGAAGGAGGGCGCGCGTGCCGTCATCTTGTCGGACGTTGATCGCGGGAAACGAGCCGAATACATATGTTATGATCTTACGTAATTTATTTATTATTGATTTAATAAATTACTATATTTATATAATTATGTAACATTGTTATATGATTTGATTGTTGAATTCGAAATAAGCGCCTTTAAAAACCATTGATACGTTCTGCAATTCTATTAAGTATGTTTATTTTAATAACTTATCTATTTATTAAATAATTTATTCACAACAGTACTATAAGCATTATTTTAATGCCAAAAAAACATCAGGTTAAAAAAGAATTAGTCGGTATTTTACGCATCACATGCATAAGATACTAATATTTAATGCGTAATAACGCGCCTTATTCGATTTAATCTACATAAACATATCCATGCTAATAAAATTTTTTGTTTCTTGAAATTTATTGTTTAGCAAACAAATAAATAATTTACTATTAATTGAGTTTATTATCATTGAATGTATATGAAAATAAAAAATAAGTTACGAACCACACTATGTGTACAAATAAGTACATGAAACCGAAATTCTAGGGTCGGAAGCGCTCGTAGCAGAGTGGATGTTATTATGAGATAATCGACTCGTATGCAGGATGTCAAGGGTTAAAATGTCTGCCTTGGAATTTAAAAAAAAAATTTTTTTTTTTAAAGAATTGTTTAATATAAAACTCAAAGTTAAATAACAATCATTGTGGAAGAAGGAAGGTACGATTCGTTCAAAAATTAATTGCTTAGGAGTGTAAAGAGTAATGATGGGCTGAGGTAAGCAGAAAACTAGTGCAGCATGGTTAGAAGACATAGGGTGAGGGGAAGTACGTGGGGAACTGATGGTAGGGGCAACGGGGTAAGGGGGAAAATACAATGAATTAGGAGGAAGTGACTTCCGGTAAGTGACTTCCGTTTCATACAAATCTGTCATTTTTTATATTCCAGCCCCCCCAGTACGCGACATAAAGAACTTTGTTTTAATAATAATTATAATAATTATAATTATAATAAAAATAATAACAATAATAATTATTATGGCAATAATAAAAAAAATAGCAGTTGTTGAAATAATGATAAGAATAACAGTGCTTCACCTGTCGCAAGTTAACATAATTAGGTTTACCGCTACGTTTGAATGTTTACAATGTTGCAAAAATGATGCAGGACTTTGATAGAATTTTAGTAAACATGTTTTTCTGCTGCTTTTAGTTGGAGAGGGAGTCGTCTCGTGAAACCTTAGGGAATCAGAATCAGAGATTTTGTTACCCCTATTGGAGGCAGGCGTATGGACTCTCTCTCCAAGTCAAGAAAAAGGGAAGGGTTACTTTCCGTTTTTCTGTACAATCGGGAAAAATTGTCAGCAATCAACTCGATTAAAAATGAGACTATTGAAGTATGCTTATTAAATTATGAATGCGATGTAAAAAGCGTTACTCGGTAAATCATGAGCTTGCGAACGTTAATGGTAAAAATTGGGTAATTCCTTGGAAGTTACTAAAGTTGTTTACCAGGCTTGTCGTAGTTAATATGTAATGTATTTGTTTGCTAGTGGTATAGTGTGTACTGGTTGTTTGTGACGATTCTGGCTTTTACTAATATTTTCGCTTATTTACATGTATTAATTCTAAGCTTTTCTAATATTTAACTTAATATTATTTGATGCTAATCTAAAATTATGTTCGCTTTTAATGTAACCCTTCAGTCTAACTGTTTCCAGTTAAGCTTTTGCATCTACGGTTATCGAAAAACATTTTGTCTGTCAGCATAGGCATGTCAGCATAGACCAGCGTGCATGTACGTGAATCATCATTGTACGGCAAGTACGAGTAACTAGAAGCTGTAGAAAAAGTTTTCGAAACCAGAAAATCAAATGATAGTTAGACAATTTTAAAGATTAGCAAACTATTACCGTCGTTTTGTCAAAAATTTTGCAACAATTGCAGAGCCTTTAAGGTCCTTCTTCTAGAAAGAAAAAAAATTTAACGGGGTAGATACTCAGCAACAAAGCTTTCAAGAGTAAAGGATAATATTATGCGAAGCACCTGTGTTATGCTTGCGTCAATTAAAATAAGCGATTCATATTAAGAACAGATGCATCTAATATAACTATCAGGCCATATTAAGCCAAGGAAAATCAGGAAAAGGTCACCCAATTGCATATACGTCAAAAATTCTAAATAAAGCTGAAATAAATTACTCTACAACGTAAAAAAGGGCTTAGCAGTAGTTGTAGCAGTCCAATATTTTGGACATTACTTTTACGGCAGAAAATTTACGGTTTACGAAGATCATGAACCACTATTCTGGATTAAGTCTAATAAGGATCCTATGAGTAGACTAAATAGATGGAGAGCAAGATTTTAAGGTTATAACTATGCTTATGAGTACAAATAAGGTAGACTTAGTACAAATACAGACGCCTTATTAAGAAATCCAATAGAACGGAATGAAGAAAAAAGTGATAAAGATAATTCTTCAGAGAAAGAAATATCATTAACAGCTCGTTTGCTACCTATGAAACCTAAACAAACTAAAACCTTAATAGTTCATCAAAATATGTCGAAAACTAATTAATCTCATTCTGATACCATTGAAAGCATACAATCAGCACCTAAAGTAAGAAAAAATAAACCTAGAGATTCACTATTAAAAAGTACCTCGGGGTATGGAAGGCGGAAGAGGTGAATTCAATGCACCTACAATAGCGGAAAGATTGAAAGCGAGACGAAAAAAAAAAAAACACCGAGAGCTCAAGTACAAGACTCGTCATCCGCACCCAACACCACGTCTACTTTACAGTTAAGTGACCCATAATCCGACGCGCCAATACCATTACAAGAACGATCATTTATGCTGAGCTTAAAAGATGCACTTGAAGAAGAGATCTCTTAGAATATAATGGAAAACTCAAGAGACGAATATTTGGAAATCAGTGAAATTGAAGAAATAATCGAAAAAATGCAGGTTTCTTATTAACATGAACTAATATTTCAATCAAACCCAGTACATTCCGAGCCCATGACATTAATTAAAAATCTGTAGTGTTTCAACAAGATAAAGACTCTACTTCTTTTGATGAAGAAATTTTAATTTTTCTACAATAAAACCAAAATTCTAATCTACTTTTTGACGCTCCGTACAAGACAAAGTAAGCAATACAAATAAAAATAAAGAGGAGTTATTCGATTTAAGAAATAACACTTTCTGTAATAAAGATTGCGACAAAGATAGATTTATTGAAAAATGGAATCAAAACTCTATTTGGTAGAATAGTGACGATAAAAAAAATGCAATTCCAAGTAACAGCATTTTTGGAGCAATACAATCCTTATCTACATCCCCTCCCAAACGTTATGACGGCAGTAACTTAAATCAAGAGCAAATAAATTCACTTTCATCGTCACCTCAAAATTAAATCCATTCTACAATAGTAAATGCATAGATCAATGAAAATCCCATAAGAAAAAAATCTCCAATTAAATCATCCAGAAATAGTCCTACCAAAAATAAATAACAAAACTCTAATGATGAACTATATAGAAGATGTTTATCACCTATAGAACAAAATAGTAATGAAGAGAGATATGGCAAACCTTTTCAATCAAAATAGTATATTACGTACGAGTTTGCAAAGGCTTTGATTTATGAACCGAGAGGTTTATGGCACGAGTCGAAAGCGAGGACCGTAACGAGGTTCGTAAAGAAGACTTTTTAAGCGAGCTTCGTATACTATTCTTCCGTCTGAGAACCCAAAATCAAGCGGCGAAGGTGCTATTTTGACGTAAGAAGGCAAAAAAATATATTTAATAAAACTGATTATGTTGTAAACTACTACTAGATATAGCAGCTATATCAAAAGAAGAACTATTAGATGTTCAACCAAAATTGAAAGATGTTATTACTACAAAAAACCAAAATCGCTACAAATTTTTACTAGTCGTGAACAAAAATTTTAATGATGAAATAAAACCTAGCATTTTACGAACCTCCTTAAAAAATCTTTAATACGCAATATGAGTAGAGGAAGTTAATACCACTTGTATTTCTAGGAAAAGTGAGCTCACCAATTATCTCCCTAGAGAAGAAATGCCATTAATTTTATACGAAGAATTATGTCACCTTCCTTTTACAGTAAACATTTGTTTTAAAGCATGTTCTTATCTTATCCTAGAAGATAGAAAAAAAAAATTAGTTGAATGTCATACTAGCTTATTCGGAGGTTAGAGAGAAGTAGTAAAAACTTATAGACGAATGAGAGAAAAATATTATTGGAAAGGAATGCGTAACGACTTGTGCTGGATAACGAATGCTGGATACATACAAAATGTGATATTTGCCAGGAACAAAAACTAGTCCGCACAAAAACTAGAGAACCTATGGTCATTACAGACACACCATCAGAAGTATTTTACAAAGTCGCAATAGGTATGGCCCTTTCTCACAAAGTACATCTGGAAATAAGCACATTTTAACGATGCAAAGCTTACTTACAAAGTTGTTTATTGCAGTTCCTCTTTCTATTATAGAGGCAATAACTATTGCCGATATTTTGTAAAGATATTCTATTTCAACTTTCTATATTCCTTGAATGATTCTCAGTAACAGATCAAAAAAATTCATTAATCAAGTATTGACAGAAGTATCAAAAATTTATTGATTGCGCTTAGCTCTTACTAGTGCATATTGTCCACAATTAAATGGTTTGTTGAAAAGAAGTCAGGCTATAATAAAAATTTTTTTGAGATCCAACGCTAAAAAAAAAAGGACTGGGATAAAACGGTTCCCTTTGCAATGCATAAGTACAACACTTCAGTTCATTTAGAAACAGGCCTTACACCTTTCGAACTTGTCTCTGGTAGACAGGCACACTCCCCAAATCCACTTCCAGACCAATTCCAACTATAAGTATACAGCTCATATGCTAGCGATCTTGCCCACCGTTTACGTTTAATCCAAGAAATATCTCGTGATAGACATCAAATTTCAAAACAAAATACAAAATCATATTATGGCAATACGTCGAAGCCACAAAACTTGGAAATTGAAATGACAGTATATGTGCTCAAATAACTCTGGAAAGGAAAATTGGATTCATTTTTTAACGGAATTTTTAAGATTAAAAAAAAACGTGGTAATAATAACGTTATATGAGAGTTATAAAATAAAAAAAATAACCAACAAATATATTGACAAATAAAAATGCTGCTACCCGTAAAAAAAAAAGATTTTAGGCACGTATTCAGTAATTGTATGTTATTAATATTATATTTGATATGCTAAACTACTTAAAATGTTTGATCTTGAGCTAAAAAAGTCTACAAGGAAATCAGCAATGAAAAATTTAGTCACATCGCTCCTTTTCTCTTCCTTTACCTTTTCTTTGGTATTGCATCAACCACAATCCTACAGTTTTAGCAAACGTTATCACTGCATGTCACTGCATGTCACTGAAAAAAATTCTAATTACACCAGAAATTTAATACTTCAACCACCATACTAACGAAATTATATATATATATATATATATATATAACTATTGAGAAAAAAATAACATACGACATAATCAATGCCTAATACACGCCATTTTATTTAACAACTGGATACAAACACTGCTTTACGATGAATTCTCGATCAATCTATAGTTACCAGAGCGGCAACAATCTTAGAAGTAGAATGTTACTTCTTGAGTTGATACAGAAGAATCATATAATAAGTGAAAATGCCATTCATTCGTAAAATTCATACAAGACGTATTGTGTACAAACAGTAATTTTATATGACAAGTGGAGCTCACGCGTCACTTATATGCATTTGTGTGTATGTACTAGCTCTAAGGTAAATGTTTCATAATATTCTGACAAATAATACGGCCAGCCTCGTTGTAAGAACGTGTGTATGTACGTAACATATACTAATGCATAAATCGTATTGTGTGTAGGAATAAATGGTTTACTTGTGCATAGATTATTTATTTCTAATGGTTGATACTAATGTAAAAATGGTCATTAACACATTATTTCCCAAAAGGATTAACTAAAATTTTTAAACTTACTGTCACACTTGAACTTGTTTTTGGTGTTTTTTTATTGCTGATGAAAGCTTTCATCTTCACTGATCCAAAAAACTTAGTCGCACTTGTTAGAAAAATGTGATTGGTACTGTTGTATTGTTATTTTCTAATACATGAAATCATAACATGTAACATCATCGTGCCAGCCTACTACTTTGCTGTCAACGCAGTCTGCAAGAACATCGCTCACTCTTTGACCTAATTTAATTAAAGTCCTCTTTTACTCGCTCTGACGCCATAAAAACTTAGTATCAAGAGAAAAAATTACTCTTTTTACGTCTGTTACCTGTCCGCTAAGGTTTTAGTCTACTCTTGACTCCCGTGAACCGCAAGCTCCTTATACACATAAGGCATAACGTGTTGGCTAATGCACCTTGGGTGCAGTTCGAAAACATTAATAGTATCAGACTATTATAAAATCACTGAAAATTACTGCACAAAGCATTACGGAACTCCAAAGCAGCAGTAACAGCAAGTAATTTTAAATGTTAGTCATTTATTAGTAATGTAATTAACATCAAAATCTTGTTAAAATGATCTGAATGGATTGTATCTAAAAGAATAATTCTTTTTCTAGTCACATGGTGGCTCCATCTGTGACGTACCTGCCTACAGATCTTGATGGCTGGGATTCAAATCTCATTCTGGACCAAAATTTTTATTGATAAATGAGATTTTTTGCGGATAGCATTTGAGCATTAATAAATCTACTGTTCTTATGTTACCATTTCTTACCTACTGTTAATTAAACAACTTATGGCTAAATATACTTTATAGTGTCGAAGTAGCCATGTCTGAGCCCCAGGGGGCAATAATGAAAAAAAAAAAAAAAAAAAAAACAAGAATAACTGTTTTAAATATTTTTATAAAAGTATTAAAAATTTAACAACAATTAAAATCCACACTATCGAAACAAATATTTTTTCTTTACTTAAGAAAACAAATAAAGCTCACGAGCTGAATTCTATGTGACCCACGAATAACACTAAAATAAAACTGTTAAGAGCATACTCTAAGCAAGTCTGGTCACAATAATAGTAATGGAATAAAATTTATTTTTAGCTGTCGAACGAGGCAGGCTTTGTTATGATATAAGAGCTTTGAGACTAAAAAAAATCTATGAGTTTCTTACTATTTATAGGGAGAATTTTACTAACAAGCAATGAAGAACGTGAACTTAAATTGCTTGATACAACGATAGAATTTACGAGTGAACAAGAAAGCTTTTAGGAAATTACAAGTAATGTTAGTATAAATGTAAAAAAATGAAATTTATGGCATCTTCTCAACATTTAAAGCCTACAGGAGAAACTTTTGGTTAATATCGTGTAGACAGAATATATGCCAGAGTAAAAATCCCCATGAAAATTCCTGTAACACAAATTAACAACCGTGGATAAGAATTTTGGCGCTTGATAAAAACTGCTTCTGGTATATTCATAGACGAAGCAATAGTAACATTTAATAAAGGTTTCTGTTCCATAATGGCTGTTAACGCTAGAGAAGAGCCGGTAAAATTAAAGATCTCTTTCAAAACTCGCACCATATGATATGAATGATTTAGAAAATTTTCTCGGCTCAGATTTTAGTGATGATATTCCCAACATAACAACGAAGGAAAGAGTTATATATATGTATTTAGAATGAAAAAACTGTGCCAGCATCATCATGATAAGATGAGTTATAAATAACTTTGCAACATGGTCAAGAGTTATCACATCTATTGAATATTAATGGTCATGCTGCTCCACATTCATCGTATGTAGAACATTGTTTACCTAAAAATGACGATATTACTTTTTTTCTAAGCAATATAGATACCTTCCTGCTCTACAAAAAAAAGCTAGAGATGAGATTGATTAATTTTATCAAGAAGAAATCATTGGCTACTTTTCTAGCCAATACAATAGTCTGCTTTAGATCGTTTCCAACGGAGAAAAAAGACATTGTCGCATAATAGTTTTCAAAAAATTGAATGCTAAAACTATTACTGATTCTCACCCATTGCCTCATATTACAGAGATATTACAGTCAATTGGTGGGTCAAAGTGTTTTTCAGTATTTGATCCAGCTAACGGATTTCTTTAAATGAAAACATTTTCAGAAGATCGCCACAAAACAGCTTTTAGTACTCCATACAGACATTACGAGTATACAGGTATGCCATTTTGATTGTGCAATGCATCAGCTAAATTTCAAACACTCTTGGATTCCGTATTGTTGAGATAACAAGGCACATAAATATTCATATTTTTAAATAATATTATCATATGTGCCAAAACTTTAGAAGAACATGAAATAACAGTGAGCAAATGATTTAATAGAATCTTGAATATTGGATTCAAATCACATCAGAATACATCAGAACTTTTAGCCTCTAAAGGGACATATTTAGGACATAAGATAGGTGGTTATGAAGTGAAAACCGATTTTAACAAGCTTAATTCAGTGGAAGATTCTCTTGTACCAACAAATTGCGTAAAAATTCAAGAATTTCTGAGATTCACAGGATATTATAGATGATTTTTAAAAAAGTATGCTTTAATTCCATAACCTTTACTACTCTTATAACAAAAAAGTTTTCAAATTGAGTTAGACTTAGTCTTAAGAAAAGAGCTTTGAAAAATTGAAATCAGTCTTATGAAAGACTTCAGTAATTGCATGTGTTGGTCTTGACAAACCATTTATGCCAACTACCAACAGATCCTATTTAGCTCTTAATGCTGTTTTGTGTAAGGAAGAACCAAAATTATACCACTATTTAGCCTCCATGCCCCGCACTTTTAATAGGTGCGAAAGAAATTACTTCATTACTGAAAAAGAGAGTTTAGCAGATATAGCTGCCGTAAAATGTATTTGACACTATTGATATGGACAAAAAGTTGTAGCTTACGGAGACCACAAGCCTTAGACATAAATTAAATTAACAACGGATCCTGTAAGTCAACTTAATTAATGAAGAGCAAAACTCTGTGGGTACAATTGTACCTATAAGTACAAACCTAGACGTTTGAATTTAAATGCTGCCACTCAATCACGTAACCTCAAAGATTTCTCTAAAATGACTACTGTGGAGAATGAAATAAATTTTAATGATTAGAGACATAAAAGAATAAAAAAATTTTTATCACTCAGCAGCAACAGAAGTAGTAGTCATTGCAACAGTTCAAGCTTAAAAAGAGAGTCTAATTATTATAAAACACAACAGATTCTTGTGCTACCTTCATAATCTCTTTTGAAAATACCCTGACGATTAGAAACATCTATTGCATGTGCTAATAGAGCTAGTGATGTACAAAATCAAAGCTCAAATAAGCTGAAATCTACTACCACAATCAAGCAGATACCGAGAGAAAGGAAAAAGGGCTGAAAATTTTTCTCTCATTATACAGCCAGAAGTAAAAGGAGGACAAGAAGGTCTCGTTAGATCATCAAAGGCCCAAAGGATACTTAAGCATCTATTTAAAAAAAAAAAGTTTACCAATTCCTAACCATTCCATGGCTACTTCAGGTTCTGACAACACAGAAATTCTACACTCATCGAAAGATAAAGAAAATATGCTGTTGATTCATACACTAAAGAGATAAATCTCTGTTTGCCAGCCTCTTGTATACTACGACAAATTTTTTATCCATCTTACACACAACAGATAATAAGTTATAACAAGAAGTTTTTACTAGAGCCAGTGTAATAAAAGAAATAGCTACCTCTTTAGTACAACTTATGACTGCCAGGACTTTTAAAAATAAAAATATCTAATCTACACCTCAAAAATCAGTCGAATTTTAAATTGAGAGTGACTCATTCAGTACAACAGAAGATAATAATTGCTAAAAAAAATGAAATCCAAAACTGCAATTCACCGCTCGCAGATCAGTGCATAAAGATGCTTTGGAAGGCTGGTTCGATGAAATTAAGAATAAAAAATATCTTTTAACTAATACATAGCATGATACAAATCTTGCTGATTTATCTTTCAATTGGGATTATTTACTGCTAGTATTAATAAATACAATAGAAGCAACATGAGATCATGAACCAGAGTCAAACGAAGCAAGTTTTCAGGATTTTTAAACTTCATCTAATGTTTCACTAGACTATTTTTAAGACTTTGAAAATGCTATAAAAAAAAAAAAAAAACGCTTTCTGATGAGATTATAACCACCTTTACAACGTGCCATAGCTGCATCTTCAGCACAAGAAGACAATGTGGGTATTGTATGGAAATAGCCTAATGCTTCTTTTATTAAACAACAAGAAAGTAAAGGAGCCAGAGAGAAAAAAATACATGGTAGTATACCTATTACACCTTCTCGTTTAAATGCTAAGCAGCGAGACACATTCATAAAATAGCATCAGGCCCCGAAGTAGAGTAACTTCATACCGCCTATTTGTCCCACAGCCACATTTAAAATGTAAGAGCAGCAATGAAATGCTGAACGCAATAACAAAGTCACTTGTTAAAAAAGCACTGTAGTTAGATTTTTGATAAAAAAAGAAATGGTACACCTCAAAAGATTGAGTACACGAAAATGTTAAACATACGCAGAAGACAAAATTGCAACGTTTATTTCTCTTGACTTAACCCTTAATTCTACTAACAATAAATTATTATAATTTTAACTTTATACTTTAAAATATAAGCTTTATGAAACGTAACGACAAGTAGGCAACAAAATAACAACCACTTAAGAAAGTGAATCAGTATTCTGTTTGGTTATTAAAAAATTGAAAAAAATTAAATATTGCTTTAAGATCTCTACTTGTCGTAAGCAGGTTTATCCGAGGCAATAGAAAATAAAAATAAAGAGATATTAGGAATGTATCGAAATTGTAAAATAACTGACAATTTACCTAGAGAAATATTTTTTAAAGCAATTTAAGAAAAACTCAACCATGTAAACATTAAAATAACTAAATAACTTGTTGAATGTGCTTCTTTGTCAAATAAAGTGATACAGCATAAGTTAAAAGAATATCCCAACAATTAAAAGCAAAAGAACTATGATTATAACTGCTACGCCAGCTAAGGTCTTCTCAAAAGTAGCCATCGATACTATAAGACCGTTAGGAACAACAACATCTGGAAACTTTAATATATTAAGTATACTGTGTTAATTTGAAAAATAATGAGTAGCAGTCACTTTACCAAACATCTGAGCTATCACAGTCGTAGATGCTCTGGCAAGACACTTTATAGCTTTGTAAAGAATACCTAAAATCGTACTCACCGATAATGGAAATGGATAATGGAAAGGGTTTAACGGTTTACTAGAACGTAGATACGCCATGCTGGTAAGCTTTTGAAAAAAAAGCTACAACGAAGCAAGATTAGGATCAAATATAATTTTTTTCTATACATAAATACAATACATCACTGCATCGAGCTACCAGATTCACACCATATAAATTAATATGTAGCAGAAAAGCACATCTACCAAATCCGTATAAACCCAAAAAATCAAATGCATTCTTATAAAAGTTATCTCATTAACTTAATTTATTTCAGAGATATGCATAAAAAGGCTGATGGTAAAAGCCTAGAAGTAAAAAAAAGGCAAACATGCTCAACCTTAACACTAAGAATCATGAGTATTTTAAAATTTTTATTTATTTGTTTTATAAGTTATGTTAAAAGTATTTTTAACAGGTCTTCTATTTCTTGTTACTTTTTCTCTACAAGCTAAGTTCCAATTTTGCTGTATAAATTCAAACTCTGCTGCATGGCTTGGTTGCAGTGAAATATTTTAATTAGAAGTTTTCTTGGTATCATAATCAGTTTGATTAACTATATTTTTTAATTGAAAAGGTTTGTTATATATCTCTTCATTACTATTTTGTTCTATAGGTGATAAACTTCTATTGTATAGTTCATCACTAGCAGCCTACCGTCTTGGCTTTGGCCCAGACTTACTAAATGGAACACCGTAGTGTGTTGACATGTAATGTGAAACGTTTTCAGTTAGAAATTTTACGTATGTGTCTGACACTTCTCAGAACAAAAATCTTCTTCCTAAGAACATATTTGTTCACAATCCATACAGCTTATTTGGTCAAATAATAAGCTGTAGAAATTAAAAAAAAACATAATTATGCTGAAAAGTACCATGCGTTCCTTATGCCATAAAATAATTGTTGGATATAAGGAGCGGTTGATCTGCAGTTTCCTCCGTATAACTTACAAAAAGGACTTTTTTTTAAAGCTGTTAAGATCTTAAACTCCCAAAATATATACATTAAATCAAAATTTTTTTTCTTATCCCACAACTTTACGACCAGAGCAACAAAGTCCTGGAGCTTAAGCTCTACATTTTTTATTACTACATAAAAGCAAATACTTTTTTTACTCATTTAAAAATCTGAATTTCGATCTTTAAAGATTCGAGAGATTACCCTTAGGGTACAATAAAAAGCTGATCCCTCACGTAATGAAGTCTTTATTTGTCGATTTTGACGATGCTGTTCCAATCTCGATAAATTTTCTGCGTCAGTTTCTTGACGCCTAAAATTATATTAATTAGATACATTTAAATTAATTAACCCTCTTGCGACTTTTGGCATGCTGAAAATTTTAGTGACCCCTAAGGCTGTTTTCTGTCAACTCTATTAAGTTCTAATAAATTTTTTAGCAAGGTAGTTTGACGTCCAATGGCCCGAAAAAAGGCCGGTGAGCTTCTCAAGTAAACTCTTTTTCAACTGAAGTTAACTGCAGCTTTGGCTGTCTGGATACCTCAGGGTGATCTTCTCTGGCCTGCTGTTGAAGCCCCAGACTAAAAGGGAGAAAAATTATAAAGTCTGAAGCTTTGGAGGTGGTTGTAGAGATCTTTCCCAACGTCTCGTGGTATAACGTCGAAGACGTTGGTGTCTAAAGCACCTTGTTTTTTGGGCTACCTCCAACAGAATTAAATAAGTGTGGTCATAATAGGCCAGAGCATCTAAAAACTCCTGCAGTCGTCTACCAGCAGTTCATAGAGACACTCTTTCTCAATAGGCAAGTTGCCTAGGTCCACATCTACCCTGAATCTCTAGGAATGATGAGTGTCACCAATAAAAAATTATTCTAACCGATAACGTCTCCAGGGGAATACCAGGAGATGTATCTAACCAGATCACAACCTGCTCCAATACTTTAGAGTTGTGTGGCCGTTCCACCATCCTGCCTGGTGCCATCAAAGAGTTTTAAGATACAAATGTAAGCCAGGAAAGAAAACCCTGAGGAGTACAAGCAGCCACAACAGCTTACTTCTTAGTGGTCATGTCCCCAACGGCATATCCACATTTTCCCGACTGACGATGAGCAGTTGGTTAACATGGGAACGATCCAAGGACGAGATATTCTTTGGTCAGTGGCGTACCTCCTTCCATCACAGTCTCCATACATAGAGACTTCGAGGATAAGAGTCAAGCTACCCACAGCCAGCTCTTCATCTTCAGAAATAACATCAAGGAATAGCTGGAAGTTTTACCACTGGCCCCTTTCAGGGACATTGTAAATATTGACATTTTCTACTTAACTAATAATCTCATCAGTTCTTTTAAGGGTGACCTAAGTTCAACTACCTTGCCAACAAATATTTTTTTACTACCATTTCCGGAAGCGATTCGTCGACTAAAAGACTATGTTAACTAAAGACAGCTACTATCAAACCCAGTCAGTCATTCACTGGCAGTCGTTACGAGCGGAGTTGTTATTCGCAAGGCTGGGGACCCCAGTGGCCAACGACCCTATATAGCCTTTCTTGACTCTAAGCATTCAACTAGAAATTACCAATCCTCTCCAAGGTCTGTGCTGGGCGAACCTAACAGCTATGAAGAAAAAAGAAGTTGAGCCAACGGGACAGCCTCCAAAGGGCAAGCATCACGAACCAATGTCCCCACATTAGATCACCAAAATAACTGAGTCTGCAAAAAAATGGTGCTTAAGACACCAACTTCTTCGACGTTATACCAGGAGACGTTGAAAAAAATCTCTACAACCACCTCCAAAGCTTCAGACTTTATAATTTTTCTCCCGATCAGTCTGGGGCTTTAACAGCAGGCTAAAGAAGATAATCCTGAGGTATCCAGGTAGTCAAAATTGCTGTTAACTGAAGTCAAGGAAGAGTTTACTTAATGAGCTCAACTGTCTTTTTAAGGGCCATCGGACGTTGAACGACCTTGCTAACAAACTGAATAGAGTTGACAGAAAACAGCCTTAGGGGTCACAAAAATTTTAAGCATGCCAAAAGTCGCAAGAGGGTGAATTGGAAGAAAAACTTTAAATGTATCTAATTAATATAATTTTAGGCGTCAAGAAACTGACGCAGAAAATTTATCGAGATTGGAACAGAAATTCGAATACTTAGATCTAAAAGTGTATGATGTGATAAAGAAAAAACTTAACAAAAGATTTACAAATAATCGTAGGATGAGGTCTCTGCAGCAAAAGAATTGCCTAATGGCTTTAGAAAATGCTAACGTTTGTGCAAAATCAAAACCTGAGTCAGACTTTTATAAAGATTATAAAATATTGTAAGTTTGTTTCGGTTAAGGTTATTTGTTTTAATATTGACATATCTATGAGCAGCAATTAGAATATTTTCTTACTTTTTCTCACGAGACACCACAGAACTTTCCTATTAATTCAATTGGGTAGTGATAAAATCTTTAATTTTTAGAAAAAATACGCCTGATTGGCTTCCCAATGCACATGAATAGAATGTCCTTTGCAATTATTTAACTTATCTCATAAATTTTATTTTAAAAAAGATTGCTGCGATATAGAAACGGCTATTTTAATTTTTTTTAATCCAACAGTTGATTTGTAATCAGCGTCACCAAAAACTGTTTATAAGATAAAGAGTTTCTACAATAAATACATTTAGCCTGTCTGGAAATGAGTTAATCTTATCGACCTATATGCATATAGGTGTATTATAACAAAAATTTTATGAATTTTGTTCTCAATAATTGAGCTTTAAAAAAATTGGAAAATGTAGGATTTCAACAAAAAATTTTCCGTAAAATAAAATGGAAGTTTTAAAACTTCGAAATTCTCATGCGTTTGAAAAAAGTGGCCACCATAATAGTTACGACATTTTTTTTTCTTAGAAATCCAACTCCAGATTCGTAGTCAGTGGCCTCAAAAACATATCAATCTATTCCAAGCTCGATTTTTTTTTGTCTTGTGCACTTAGATAAAAGAATTTTTAATGAGTTTTCTACTTTAGCCCTTATTTTGGGCAAGTTACTAGGTAACGTCCATTATAAGACTTTCACTAATCAAAACTCGATAAAAAAGGAGGTTAGTGGAAGATGTACATTGAAAAAAAGTCACGGCATACTTTTTGGAGAATAAGTTTTAATTTTAAGAATTGCAATTTCAAGGTTGAAACCACTGCCAGAATTTTTTAAAGTATTTTTCGACATACCGTGCGCAGAGACCTCGATTATAAGCCATCTGTTGTGGTTCTAAAGACCTCAATTTATACACGCGACTTACAACTTGTGCTGCGCACTTGTGCGAGTGTGTGTATACGTCGAGATCCTTAGAGCCACATTAGATGGCTCATAATCTTGGTCCCCCGCACGATATGTCGAAAAGTTGTATACACCACATGTGCGAGATTTTAGGTAATTGACGGACGCGGGTCAGTTCACACACGAGCCTTCTTTGCATACTAGTATCGTGTTGTACTGTTCATTGTTATCCACGTAGTAAAATGCTTAAAGAACTACCCTTATCTTATCTGTGTATTTTTTTTTTTTTTTTACTGAAAAAATGATGATTCTCAGTGTAGAAGATAAAATTTTGATTTGTTACTGTTACTAACAGACATGGTGTTGGTCAAAAAAATCTGAAAAACTCAGGGTCTGGTTTTTTTGAGGAGTACTATCGATTGCGCTATGTCAAATTACTATTTGAGCGTTTGCGTAACAAGAAATGCCCCATATATATATTTCAAGTACTTAACATAGGCTTGACTGTCTTGAAATTTACTCAGATGATTGCTAAGGACGCCATCTTCGAACATCAAGCTTTGTACTTGCTTCTGGAATCACGTGATGTGTATGTATATTACTTCGTATGTAACAAGCTACTGTCGCAAAACTCGAACTACGCGTACAACCTCTAAATAATCTTTCAAAGCGCTCATCTTACAATATCAATTTAAACTTCTCCATTACCAGCAAAGAACAAAAACAATTGAAAATTTTAATACTCTTTTCTGCTTATATTCATAAGAAATATTGTACACAATTTTGACGGCAACTTGTACCTTATATAAAATCTGAAAAATCGAGAGAAACTGTGTTAAGCTCCGAATGGTAGTTCAGATTCTAAATCTGACGTGTTCTCTTTTGATTTAAGAGTATAAGAACTCCTTGCACATTCTAATGTTTGCCTTTTCTCTTTTATCTTTTATCGAGTGCTTTAAACTAATTATAAGGGTTGGAGAGTGAGTTCTGTTGCATGTTCTGAGCGAATGTAAGACTTAAATTGGTGATTGAACTGCGTGTTGAAAGTGGACATTTCAAGCAAATGCAAGACTTAGTACGATGACTAAGATGTGTGAAAGAAGCTCGAGCAAACTAGACCACTGTAGTCTCGCCTAAAAAGTGAAACAGGGAGGAGCATGAAAAAAAGGACCATTGACTTGGGTTCCCACGTTAAAAGCAGCAGCCTAATTGTTGTTATCATTACGAGTACATTTGTGAAGGATCAAAATCATCGTTGCTATCAACTTTGTAAGATCTTGTAACTGCGTGCGTGCAAGCAGAAGCTAATCAACGATTATGGAAGTAAGTGAAGTTACGAAAAATTATAAATTGGTTAAATATTGTAAATGTAAACCTAAGACCTTATAATTCATATTATTTGTTACAATTTAATCTCTCCTTCTTTGCCAAATTTATTTAATCATGAGACAAGACATAATTTAATTGTTAATTAAATTTTTTCTTTTAATTTAAACTTTTCAACATTTAAAATTGTAGCTAATAGAAACATCGAGGACAAAATCAATTAGGCTTTTAGGCTGACAGCTAGTTTCTGACTGGTCATACTGGTCTTGCAAATAACAAGTATGTTATCTATTCTTTTGCCTAATGCAAAGTCATTGACCTTGACATAGTTACATTTTTCGGACTTTTTTTCGACGGACACATCTTTGGCAACAAACTTTGTGCTTTTACATACCTTGCATAGGTGTCCTTACTTTCCACAATGGGGACATTCGTACGACCTGTATTAACACTTCGTTGTCTTGTGTCACCTTTAGCTACAAAAAATACGATTGCCACAATTTTTTTTAGTTGATGCTACACTGACACCTCTCTCCTCCGCCTTCTGATAAAATTTATTGAACTACTGTCCAGTAATGTTTTTGACAAACTTAATGATTGTATTTTCACTGTTTCTAATGCTACTGCTACGATTGTGTGACATGCTGAGTCCTTATAACTTAACAATTTTTTCTTTATTTCTTCACAAACTGTTCCTTACACAACCTAATCGCATAGATTACTTTCTGTATGAGCATTGAACTCACGTAAAATGACAGCTTTCTTTAGCCTAGCCACATATTTTTTAGTGTCTTTGCTGGTCACTTTTTAAAAATCTTTACAGTTATACCTTTCTATGATGAGGTTAGATGCAGGTTATAGGTAATTTTTCAGCGATTTCATATATAATATATAATGGATGCGGTAACACATTCTTATACATAGGTGGTAAGTGGGCAGCCCTGGTGACGAGACTAGTAGGCTGTTGCAGTAACTCGGTAAAAAAAATTCCTTGCATACAAATATCAAATGTCAGATCTAAAACATTAAGTAATTTCAATGATTGCCTAACTGAAAGTGTTGTTCGCTTTGAGCTCAATTCCGAAATCACGCCCCCACTAGAGACTCTGAGAACGATTGGTTGTCATTAGAAAAAGTAACTATTATAAAATCGAGTTTCCAGCTCCATTCACCAGATGGCAAACCCTTAAATATCGCTTTTCTACAAGTATGTGAGAATCAATTCATAGTTCTATCCTTTTCTAATCACGACCAATCATTTCCAAAGTACTCAGTGGGGGGGAAGCGATTTTGGAATTGCGCTCAAAGCGAATACTCACTCCACATATTTTGGTCTGAGCCCTCCATAGCCTTCTCAAAAAAACCGTTGATTAGTTTTAGATTTTTCAAGATTTTTAGAATACTCCAAGAAAAACTGAGATCTTCCGATCTTCTCACCCTTTCTTCTTTATAGTTATAAGAGAATGATTAATACTTCGATCGAAAAAGCATAAACTAGCTCACATTTTTCAAATTTCTTGCTCCTACAATAAAAAAAAATGAGTTCTGTTTACTCGTAATGCGAAAAGACAAGGTAACTATGAACATCAGTACTTACAACAAAATAAAAAATATGACGTAACAAGGTTACACATCAATTGAAATGTAAGAATTAAAAAAAGTTTTAAAGTATATTTGATTTTAAAAAGTATGTAAATCCAGACAATCTGCACTGGCGTCTTGTTACAAATTCTTGACAAGTACGGGTGTGCAAAAAATTGAGGCACAAAATTTTATATACATTTCAATTATGATCCTAAATCAATTAGGGTAGTGAAAGAACATTCGAAGTTTGAACACAAGTAAATAAATATGAATATTTCTGGGCAACAGGGTGTAAGGAAATGTAGAAAAATCAGAGAGTGGTGCTTGTATTCTTGATAAAATGATATATTGTCGCTATTTTTATAACAAAGGATTTACATTCAGGTCTAGCTGTATAGAGCAAATTGGAACGTAGCCGGAGTCAATAAACATGGTATGATTTTATATAGATGGTCGATAGTGGTATGAGCTTTTCCAGGAGATGTGCTATGGCTCGATAAATATTGAATAGAGACAATAAACTTATCTACATCGTTGGTAGTGTTGCGCTTCGTTGTGGCTTCTGTTTGGTGGGCTGAGTTAGTGGACTGTTGAAGTCATTTTCAGGGGAAGCTTCGGCGTTATACACTCGCCCTGACTCAGCATAGGTCTCTGGACGAAAACGACCCCGGGGGTAAGACGCCGCCGGCTCTGGCCACGTCGGGATAATCTCCACCGTTGATGGGAGCCAGCGTGTCATACAAAGCCGTGAACTTGCTGGCGTTAGACTTTGGCCACTAGCTTTAAAGGTAGTTCCTAGCAATTCCAATCTTTATGGGCCCGAAACCAAAAAAGTCTCGAGAGCGTCATTGTCCAACTTTTTTTCGTCGGCTTAGCGCTACTTTTGAGGAAACGGAGAGAACGTAAACTGTTTCTCCTTTTGATCCCTTTTCATTTATCGATTTGTGGTATTGAGCCATTAAGTATTGCGCTACAGGTAACAAGACATATAAGACAAGATAAAAAATTAAGGTTAATAGTAGGCCTTATGCAATTGAAGAAATAATTCTGTATGTTTTATATAATTGATCCCACTGAGACCATTTTCTAACAAAATGTTGTATTTTCACTTAATTTCACTGTTTTATTAGTGCAATGATTTTTTAAATAAATTTTTACTGAAATAGGCACCCAATGAAAAGCTATAATGTGCATTTTTTATGTTGCCAAGACAAAAAAACTTCTTCCGGTTTTGCATGTACTCATAAGAAATGTAGTTTTACTTTCTTTTTTCCAGTTTTGTTTCCTTTATGTAAAAATTCTTATTCTTAAAATTCTTAAATGTTCTTAAACAAAATTTTTTTATTACTATTTTTGAGGAAATTTGATTTTCTTAGTAATACAACAAGTAAAAAAATTGTTTAAACATCAATTTTCTAAATTACACATTAAAAACATTTTATAATCAATACTGCGGCTAGACAGTATGTTATTAAGTACATACACAGAAACTTAATTCATACTTAGAGCCAGTAGGCTTTGTAATATTTTTTCTTTTGAGGGTTCATATTGCAAGCAAATCAAACGAGCCCTCGTAAAATGAAGATGCTCTCGAAAAAATGATACCTAAGAAAATTTAGTGTAATGGGCAGCCAAGCAGTTAGGTTGTCCATAAGGGATAAGACCACTTTATCTAGACATAAGACACGAAACTATAGACAGTAGGATGCCATGGAAAAATGGTGCGAATGATTCATAATGCAATGGCAACCACCCAGGCCAATACACTCCTATGGAAATATTACTTGGGCACACTAGCACCACCTAATGCTAGAAACAAGCCCATTATAGTCAGTATGGCCTTGGGACTGATATATATATACATAGATGTGTATAAATATTGTTACAGGGTGCGCACGATGTGAATTTGCCAAGCGGAAACTTTGGTCTTGACTAAGCCTGTGTTTGCTGGACACCCTTGGCGATACTCCCTGTAATATGTATACGCGGGTCTCGTCCGTTAAAACACCGCAGAGGACAAATATCCCGACGCTTCTCACGACGACTCTATCACAACACGAGGGGGAAATCAGGCACACAAAAAATAAACACTCGCGAGTGATATTTTCTGCAAATAGGAGTATATTCAAAAAAATATAAAATGACATTCAAAAATATGAAAGACCCTCGCGGGTGTAGGTGTGTGTACGCATGTGTGATGTTGCACGTCGAGCAAGGTTGCTAAACGTGCTCACGGCATGAAATCGTGGCACAGGCAGACAATGCAGGCTAATCAAGAGCCACTGCCTTTTACAATCAAACTGCCTGTTGGCAGGTAATTACGGGCGCTGATAAGCTCCTAGGCGATGTTTCTGTTAGGCCAGATCTCGAGCAGCGATCCAGCGGGAACGCTGAGGCCAGTAGACGTTCCTACTGGCAGTGTTCGAAGGACGAGGTCGTCAAGGTTGGCCCTGGTGACCTTGAGTCCGGCGTCGCCTGCTATCTCAGCAGGGCCAGGACATTTTGCACCAAGCACTACACTGGGAACACTCAAAGGTAGCCGCAGTAGAAACGATTGCCAAAATGGAAAAAACTCTAACCAACGCTTTTCGCATGAAAAACCGATAAATCGCTTCTCACGTAAACAACAAACAAATCGCTTCTCGTACCTTCGCAGCCTCAAGCTAATCTGACCTTTTTGCTTTGTCCTTTTTCACTTTTTTCTTCACTGTCCTCTTTGCTTTTCCTCTTTTCCCTCGTTCCCTATCTGTCCTAGCCTACAGATAATGGCTCGACAGTATTCAACCATCACAATAAATATATATATACATGCACATATATATATATATATATATATATATATATATATATATATATATATATCTTACTAATGTATAAAGCAAAGTCGCTAAAACCGTTGTAATCGCTAACCACGAAAACTACTGAACCGATTTTGCTAAAATTTTGCACACTGATTCATGATACTTCCTAGATGGTTTTAGTACAGTTTTTATCTTAAAAAATGTGATAACAATAGCAATAAATGAGCTCAAAGTTTTGCAGAAATACGCCAGCTTTTCACTTTAGTTCAGTAAAATCCGCTAGGTGTTGTCGACATAAAATCGAGGCTACCTGCAACAGAATGAAATAAGTGTGGTTATAATACGCTGGAGCATCTCGATAGTGATGTAGTCGTGCTTCGGCAGTTCAATGAGCTGCATAGAGAATGCTGATGATAGTCTTGCAGCTGGATATTACGGTTACGGACGACACTCTTCTGTAAGAGGGAAGGGACCTAGGTTTCCATTTACCCTGAACCTCGACGAGTACAAAAAAAAAAAATGCATTCCAACCGATGACGTCCCTGGCATAATACCAGGAGACATATTTAGCCAGAGCACAATCTGCACACTACTCTTCAAAGTTGTGTGGCAGTCCCACCATCCCGCCTGGTGCAGTTAGAGAATTTTTGGCTACAAATGTAAGCCAGGAAAAATAGCTCTGAGGGGCACGGGCAGCCACAACGGCTACCTTCTTAGTCGTCGCGTCCCCAACACGCTTACCCACATATTCCCGTCTAACGATGAGCGGTTGGTTATCCAGGGAACGACCTGAAGACGAGATATTCTTTGGTCAGTGGCGTACTTTCCTCCATCACAGCCTCCGTACATCGAGACTCTCAGGGTAAGAATCAAGCTACCTGTAGCCAGCTCTTCATCATCAGGAATAATAATAAAGAATAGTCTGGAAGTTTCACTACTGGCGCGTTTTTATTTACGTTCCCTACTTCACCATCAATTTCATCGGCTCTTTTAAGGGGACACCTAAGTGTAAGCTACCTTGCCAACAAATACATTTTTACTACCATTTCCGGAAGCGATTCGTCGACTAAGATACTATATTAACTAAAGACAGGCACTATTAAACCAACTCAGCCATTCACTAGCAGACGTCACCTGCGGAGTTGTTCTTCGCAAGGCTGCAATCCCGGTGACTGACGACCCTATATTACCCTCTCGACTCTAAGCATTCAATCAGAAATCACTGATCCTCTCCAAGGTCTGCGCTGGGCAAACCCATAACAGCTTTAAAGGAAAAAAGACTTGAGCCAACGGGACAGCCTCCACTGAACAAGTATCACTAACCAATCCCTTAATCTAAGATCACCAAAACAACTGAATCTGCAAATAAAAAAGGTGCTTTGGACACCAACGTCTTCGACGTTATACCGGGAGACGTTGAGAAAGAGCACTACAACTAGCTCCCATGCTTCGGACTTTGTGATTTTTCTCCCGATCAGTCTGGGTTTTTAACAGCAGGCCAGAGAAGATCACCCTGAGGTATCCAGGCAGTCACAATTGCTGTTAACTGCAGTCAAGAAAGAGTTGACTTAAGAAGCTCACTAGTTTTTTTTTTGGGCCATTAAACGTCGAACTAC
The DNA here is from genome assembly GCF_036245765.1 of Copidosoma floridanum. Classification (NCBI taxonomy): domain Eukaryota; kingdom Metazoa; phylum Arthropoda; class Insecta; order Hymenoptera; family Encyrtidae; genus Copidosoma; species Copidosoma floridanum. The sequence continues at coordinate 37,129,049 of NW_028321897.1, read as the reverse complement.
CTTGGCAACAAATATATTAGAACTTAACTAAGTCAACAGAAAACAGCCTCTAGAGGTCACAAAAGTCTTAACTATGCCGAAAGTTGCAAGAGGGTGAATTGGAAGAAAAACATCAAATGTATCTTATAAATACAATTTTACTTAGGCGTCAAGAAACTGACGCAGAAAATTTATCGAGATTAAAACAGCAGCGTTAAAATCAATAAACAAAGAATTCATTACGTGAGGGATCAGCTTTTCATTGTACTCTCACAGCAATCTCTGAAATCTTTAAAGATCCTACTTTAAATTTTTAAATAAGTAGAAAATGTATTTCTGTTTTTGTGGCAATAAAAATGTAGGGTTTAAGGTCCAGGACTGTTGCTCTGGTAATAAAGTTGTGAGATGTGAGAAAAAAATTTTTTTTTAATATAAATTTTTTGGGAGTTTAAAATCTAAACAGCTTTAAAAAATAGCCCTTTTCGTGAATTACACGGGAGAAACTGTAAATCAACGGCTTCTTACGGCCACCAATTATTTTATGGCATATAGAATGCACGATACTTTTTAGCATAATTAAATTTTTTTTAATTCTTACAGCTTATCATTTGACCAAATAAACTATATGGATTTCGAAAAAATATGTTTTTAATAAGAAGATTTTTGTTCCGAGATGTGTCAGGAATATGTGTAAAATATCTAACTGAAAACGTTTCACATTACATGTCAACACACTACGGTGTTTTATTTAGTAAGTCTCGGGCGAAGCCGAGACGGGGCGCTGCTATTATATATATATATATATATATATATATATATCTATATACACTGCCTGCTTTAAACGTACATATTACTTAATAACGTTTTGATTTTTTAAGGTGGCCCACGCAAACTACTTTAAATTTTAACATATACTTAGCAAATATATACAAAATTATAAGCTAATTTTTCATACATTCATAGTAAAAATATTCTTTTCTCATTTTTAGTTAGATTAACTTTTCGAAAAATATATCTGGCTTATAATTGTTTTAGAGTCTCACATATGGCTCTGCACCTCGAGGTCACCCAGGGGTAGATACGTAGATCTTCTGCAGACCCATGGTTGTAAGGAAGGATCAAGAACAGTTTGAAAGGTTGGGTATGGGTAGGAAAAGAGGTTAGAGAGGGTAATTTTCGTGGAAAGGGTTCTACTAGTTGAATTTATAGTATCAACACCTTTTACAGCAAGATGGTACAGAACGTCCATATGAATAACATAAATGATGTACGAATTGGAAAAAAAGTAAGCTTTGAAAACCTATTACTTAATTAAAACCTAATATTACTTGACATTGATTCAAAATTTTCTAGTTCACTAGTACTCATTGTTAGTGAGCTCTCTAAAAATCTTGAAAAACACAAAAAACGATGTTAAAATTACAACAAAATTGAGCTTGAGAGTTATAATTCTGGATAAAAATTAATTGTAAAAAACTGAAATCACATGAAACGTGTAAGGTTTTAGTCATTATGACGATCTTTTAAAAAAGCTTTTCAACGTTGGAGCCGAGAGTACTTGTAAATCATATAATTTTATAAGTAGCAATTTAACACTGACATAATAAGCTTTTTATATTTGTTTATAAAGCTGTTCAGAATAAAACCGATTAGAATAAGTGTATTACTTTGTATTATTGAAATAAACAACAACTTTTTCTTTATTAACTTTTTTTCTCCATTCAACAATGTATCCTGTTTTTTCTATAATTTAAAATACTCTGATAAATTCATGTTAAATATTGTAAAAACCTACAGGGATTGGGATTGGGTGGATGAACATACTTACCCTGCTTAGTATCCAAAAAACTGTGCAGAGAGCGCAAATCAATAATTCAATCTCCAAAATCAGAAAACGCTACACCTTAATTAAAGAACTTTCATATGTAATAACGAAAAAATATTCTTTATTAAACTTTAATGATTATGATCAGGAATTTAATATTTATGCTTAACTAATAAGCTTATCGAATCAAGCTGATCATCTGATATTGTACAATCATAGTCTTATGAGCAAGTTTGATCAAGACGATACAACGTTTATTGATGCAACGTTTGACACATGCCCAAACATCAAAGGAGTTAACCAGCTGCTTACTATTCACTTCGTGCATCAATTTGAAACAACACCACCTGCAGGGGAAGAGATTTCAATGCTAACTAACAAGATTGTACAGCATCAGACAGACGACGATTGATTACAAGTGTTTGTTTCAACAATAGTAAGTATTTTACAACAAAAATAGGTTTTTTTAGTCCCAAGCTCATTAATAACAAATAATACTTTTTTCTTTAATTTCATGAAAAAAAAGTAAGTTTCTATTATAAAATGGATGTAATTAATAAATGAGAAAAATAAACATTAGTTTTTAATTGGCTGATTTGAAAGTGCTTCATAAAATAAATTAATAATTGAGAAAAATCGTTATATTTACTAACAAAATACAACCATGAAAAAAAAAAAGTTTTTTTTATGAAGGTACTATAAAATGAGTTTTTTTTGGCCTTAGAAATAAGGGAGTATACTCAACACCAAAACAAATTACATAAGTTTTTAAATATACAATACTGTTAAAACAAACGCTTGTAACAGGTCATTGTCTATGAGTTTCTATGTATTTTTGTTAATTTGCATCGACAACTTTTTCCCTATAGGTGGCGTTGTTTTAAGTTGCTGCTTAAAGCGAATAATGTGTAAGAAGTCCAACGCTGTATGATACTTGACTTGTTATATTGTATTTCTTATCATATTAAACCATAAAATGACAGTCTTATTTATAAAGTTTCTACGAGCATCAATGATTTAGTGGTTAGCGTACTACATTCCTAGTCGGAAACACTCCAGGGGTCGTGGGTTCAAATCTTGCCGCCCAAATCCAGATTTTTTTTTTGCCTTTTTTAATAAGATAAATATTTATGACACTTAAAATTAGCTATCTGATTTTTAAAGACAAGTAATGTATTTTTCTGATAATGTATGGACCTTAAAGAGTTTCGTTTTTGAAGGAAGTTAACACCTGGCCAGCTTATTGGTAAAACCACTATCAATTTTAAAAACGATCATTACAGTGAATAGATGGTTTCTTGAAAGATATATTTTTCCATTAACTTGATAATAGATGGGGTGTGCTTGAGACGGTCACTACGCTTTGTAGATAGTACCCATAATTGTAGGTTGGATGATCAAGTGATTTGCGTGGAGCTTTGCAAAGGGCTTGCACGAAAAACTCGCATACTCAAAGAAATAGGGTAATAATAAGGATAAAAAGGAGCAGGGTTGGTTAAGATAAGGGACCATACTGTTACGTCGGCGTTATGTATTATTTGAGTCAAAGCTTGAGCTTAATAATTCGGGGTTTGCACTAGGCACGTAGGTGGGATGCGGGGTTAAAAAGAAACTAAATTTCTTGACCAGGCGTTCAGAAGGGGGGAGGCCCGATCGTTCTGATCGAATTAAAACGGTTGTCGAGCAGTAGTGCAAGGCACTCGTTCGCTGCGCACTTCTGATTTGTCAAGAATACCGGGCACGACGTGTCAAAATAGCATGCTGTCTGCGATCTAGAGATTACCAATACCGTAACGAGTAAAGGTAGTTATGCTCTAGAGGTTACGCAAAGGGCAAAATGGTTTAAATTCGCGACCGGTCTAGGATCCACCAGTACATCCCAAGTAGAGGTGATTGCCCTAGAGTTTACGTAAAACACAACGTAACTATTTATCTTCTTTGCCTAGAGTTTATCAAATACCGTATTAAGTAAATGATGTTGACTCTAGGAGGACGTTCGCGACGGAAAGAAAAGAAGAAAAATAAACAAAATTAACCACTTGGTTACTTTTGTGAAACTTTGTTTTATTTTTAAACACTTTACTTTTACTTTTAACAAAATTTTACACGCGAGCAAGCAGCGCGAAGTGTTTGATGTAGAAAGTTAAAACCACACTCGTGGAGGACCGTATGGTAGCAGTGGCGGACTGTAACTACCTGATCGACCGTTCGAGGGGGAAAAATTAACTCTGCCTCGCTTCCCAAAAGACTGAGTTGTAGCAGAGGCAGACTCTTACTACTCAGTATACCTTGAAGGGTTATTGTTGGGTCCTGTTCTCGAGCCCTCCAGGCCTTTTTATAAGAAGTAGTGGACCTCTGCGACGCGCTGGTTCGAGACGACGCAGGAAAATTTGCTGGAAAAATCTTGAAGAAAAAGGACAGTAGCCAAAGATCTAATTGGTTGGAGATGCTCTAGTTCAGCCACTCAAAAATTGGCACATTCCACATCCGGCTCATTCTCCTCCGTGCGTCAAGAGATGGGAAGGTGATTTACTTACTCATGCCCTGTCTTTCATGATTTCACAAAAACTTTAATTTGACTTTAAATTACTGTTAAAATAGAATATTGGTAATATTTACTAATGTTGGACACTGTTTGTTTATTCAACTAAACTTGTTGCAAAAAGAACGGAGAGAATCGCCTAATATTCTAATTGATGCTTGGGTAAATAAATGCTTGGTGTGCTACGGTACATCAACTTATATTTAAACAGAAATAACGTTGGCCCGTTGTTATAACAACTTATAATGATAACATTAGTTAAATAATATAATAATAATAACAATAATAATAATAATAGTAATTATAGTAATAGAAGTTATAATTATAAAAGTAAGAATAGTGGTAACAATTGAAGTAACTTGCCTTTTGCGAGTTAATATTGTTCAGTTTTAAAGTGAACTTGTGCTTTAATGTACTGTACATTTTATTGCTATGCAAAATTGCTGTAATATTTAAATGTCTGTTACTTCTTCGCGAGCTTCTTAGAATTGAATATCTTATGTTTCATACGTTACTACTTGGATTAAAACAATACTCTAAAGACTGTGCTACATTAATACTTTTTTCTACGTTATAATGTATTCAATAGTTGTTATCTGCAAAACGAAATATTCTTGAACATTTACATATAAGCATATAAATACACCGTGCTCTGCGTAGCACTAGTCAGTCCAAGCAAGCGCCGCGGCTAAGTTGAACGCTTCACTCAGTTCGCACCTGTACGTAGTAAACCAATTGATTGAAAATAAATGTTGCTGTTAATTTACAATTACAAGTCTCGCGTTAATCCTTTTCCCTGTATCTGTCTTCAACGTGGTCTGGGCTTTAGCTCGCGACGGTAACGGCCCTTCCACGAACAAATATAATTAAATTTACGGGTAGTTTTGACTGATTACAATATTGCAAAAATAATTTGGAATTTCGGTAGAATTTTAGTTAATATGTTTTTCGCTTCTAGAGATTGGAGAAGGAGTCGGCACGTGGTGCTCTGGGGATTTCAAATGACATTCCTTATACAAGAGTAGCCGCACGAACTCTTTCCCAACACATATGAGTCAAGGAAAGAGAAAAGAGCTATTGTTAATGATCAGCTTGGTTCTCCCGTTTTTTCTTACATATTAAACGAGTTCAAAAATTTAGGCTTTTGCCGATGGTATATAAAAAACCAGGGGGTATAAATGGGTCATGGGACCCACGGTAAGAACGAAGTTCTTTGAACATAACATGAGTATAAAAACACAATTTCTCTGGTAACAAGAGGGCCGCCAGACCCGTAGAAAGAACGAAGCTCTATGAACGTTAGTACTGCATTCATGTAGTTCACTAAACAAAAACTTGAAAAACAAATAAAAAAAAAAGAAAAAAAGAAATAGTTTAGTACTCACGATGGTTAAACTTCGTGAGTACTGTATTTATGCACGACGTTCTCACGAAGTTCAACCATCGTGAGTACTGAACTATTTTTTTTTTCTTTATTCATTTTTCAAGTTTTTGTTTAGTGAACTACATAAATGCAGTACTAACGTTCATAGAGCTTCGTTCATCTTACGAGTCTGGTGACCCCCTTGTTACCTGAGAAATTGCGTTTTTATACTCATGTTATGTTTAAAGATTTTTGTTTTTACCGTAGGTCTCATGACCTATTTACAATCCCTGGTTTGTTGTTTTACTTTCCTTTATGTTTTTTTCTTTTTTTTTTGTTTTCATTTCTTGTTTTATTTTTTTGTATTTCATTTCGTTGTTGTTTCATATATAATTTCATTACTTTTTTTCATGTAATTTCCTTTACTTTTTTCTAATTCTTGTTTTTTCATATTTCATTTTATTGTTTTTTCATACTTAATTCATATTTTATTCCGTTTCATTTCATTGTTTTTTGATATTTAATTTATGGCTTTTTTTTTAATTTTTGTATTTCTTTTATTTTATTTCTTTTTTAATTTTTTTGTTTAATCATTTTTTTTGTATGCCATTTTTTATTTCATTTTTTTTTCATATCATTGTATTTTTTCATCTGTTTTAATCTTCATTTCTTGTTGTTTTTTTAATGCATTTTGTTGTATTCAATTTTTCAAATTTAATAACCTGTATTTTTATTTTATTTTCTTTTTTATTTTTTTTGTTTTATTTTATTTTTTACTGACTTTTCGGATTCTATTTCCTTTTTTCGATTTTATTTCTTTATTATTTTTAATATTATTTTCCGTATTATTTTCCATACTATTTTCCATTTCATTTTTTCGTTTCATATTTATTTATTTCATTTTTTTTAATGAAATTTTTTTTTTTTATTTAATATCTTTATTTTTATTTTTATTTTCTAAAGTTTATTATTGCATTTTGTTTAAATTTTTTTTATGTCATTTCTGTATATAAACTTTTTCCAAAGTATATTTTTTTATATTGATATAATTATGTGACATTGTAAAAAAATTTGTTTGTCGAATTCGAAATAAGCGCCTTTAGAAACCATTGATACGTTCTGCAACTCTATGGTATATGTTTATTTTAATAATTAATTGATAACAGTAATTATGAGCACTATTTTAATGCCATGAAAACATCAGGTTTAAAAAATTCGTTTTGTATAAAATGCATCAATCGTTTGCATCAAATGCATAAAATACAAATATTTAATACGTAATAACGCGCCTTATTCAATTTAATCTACATAACTATATTCATGCTAATTAAATTTTTTGTTTTTTTAAATTTATTTTTTTTTAAATTATTTATTAAATAAATAAATTATTTATCTTTAACTGAATGTATTATCAGTAAATGCATATGAAAACGAAATATTATAGTTACGAACCACACGATAATTACAAGAAACCGAATGTATACAGTCGGCAGCGCTCGTAGCAGAGTGGGTAAGAAACTCGACTAATATGCAGGTGGTTAAGGGTTCAAATCTCTTGACTGTAAAGTGTTTTTTTTTTTTTTTAGAATTGTAAAAGAAAAAAATTCAAAGTGAAATAAAAATTATGGTGGGAAAATAAAATTCAAATTCGTTTAAAAATAAATTGCTTGGGAGTGTGAAGGGAAATGGTGGGCAAAGGTATGTAGGAGAGTAGTGTGGCACGGTTGAAAGATATATGATAGGGTGAGGAGAAATGTGTAGGGAACTGATAATGAGGGCGACGGGGTAAGGGGGAAAACTTAGAAGGAGGAGGAGACTTCCGGTAAGCCACTTCCATTTCATTAAATCGGTCGGTTTTCAAATTCTAGCCCCCCCAGCACGCGACATAAAGAGCTTTGTTTTAAAAATTCTGGAATGTAACAGAAAAAAGGGTAGCTATGCGAGCTATGCATCTATTAAAATCAAATGAAAAGTTCATGATGTTGTAGTACGTATTATTATTTGTCTATACGTATTTACTCTACGTTATTCTAATTTTTAACATCGTATGTCTAAGTTGTGCCAGCATTGAGTATTGCACTTCAGTTTAGCTGTTCCCGGTTGGACTTTTTGCATCTATCAGTTTTTACAGCTATTTCATTTCTCTGTATTGAAAAGTATTTCATTATCTTATTTGCTTTTCGTTTTCGGTTAGCATAGGCCAATGTGCGTTTGCATGAATCATAGATGGTCGATGTGCTGCAGCTACAAATAGAGCTTGCAGGTGATTTATCTATTTTTAAATGCACGTTGATCCATGTTTGAAAGTCCTTTTAAGTCAACACGGAAAATTCTGTAGGAACGAGCGGGGAAGAAAATTATTAGTATTTTTAGTTTATCGACGTTACAATACTGTACGAAAAAAAATCTGCCAATAAGTATACGTTTAATATAAATAAAAAATTTTATATAGTTTTACTATAAAACAAATTTCTGAGAAGGTTCTTCAATTAGTATGTTGTTACTCTATTTGATACTAATAGAATCAGCTCAAAATCCCTTTTATTTTCATAAAACTAAAATTACGATGCTTAAAACTTATATTTGTCATATATCAAAATAACGAATGAGAATAATTAAATTAAATTGCACAGATACAAATGTCAGCCTCTCTAAAATTTCTTATAAAGTTTGTTAAAAATATTATGATAAATAGGAAGACTTTTTTTGTGGAAGTAATTCTAGTTATTTTAACTATTTTTATGGCCTAACCTGGCACTTAAACCAATACAAATTGACTTAAGTTAATATTAGTTATTGAAGCGTTGTGTCAACTACTGTTTTTTTGTATGGTAGTCTTTTTTTCAAAAATAATGAGTATATCAGTCGATTGGGAGTGCCACATGGCACCAGTATGCCAAGATTGTGCTGAAAACTCCCGGACACTTGTGCGCAGCCAAATTCTAATTGGCCAATCGTTTGTGCGTCGCTTTAACGTTCAAAACTCGAAGACACAGCGTGCAAAGATCGAAAACACAAAATCCAAATACTTAATCTCCCGTAACCCATTGCGTTAAAAGTTTTTTATGCTTTTTAGTGCAAGATACGAGTTTAATCTAATCTCAAGTGAACAGTTTTAATGAACCAAACAAAATTACTGGTATTTAAATAACATTTTACCTATGATCGCTTGAATCCCAAGCAGTGTATTCCTAGTATTCATTGCGCTTGCTTCTCTGCAGTCTTATTTGCTTGGAAAACCAACAAAATCCCAAGCCAGTATTCGTTAACGACCCAACGTGCTCACTTGTCCGTGCTTTTGTTTACTACCTAACGAAACAAAATCCCAAGCAGCTCATCCTTTGTTATCTAATGCAATCGTATACCTAGATTCATTATAAATTTCAACATAATCAAAAATTCAACAAGCTAATCTCTAAAGTCCTACCATGCTTGCAAGCCCACGCTAAAAAGCTTTTCTTCAAAAAGTAAGAAAAATTGGAATATCCAAGTAAGAATAATTAATAAAAAACTAAAATTTAAATGAAATTAACAAAAGCATAAACAGGTAAGGGTCAAGCTCTGGTACCTACTATAAACATGTGTAAGTTTTAAGGTTTATGGATCATATTAAGTGTTAGCTCAGTTGGATGCGCGTTTTATTTTGGATACTAGATTTTTAGTAACATCAAAATCCAGTAAGAAAATATTTTGTATTACATTTAAATTTATAAAATTCGTTGCAAGTTGAGTTAATAATTTTTTTTAAAGTTTATAAATCTGGTGTGTTTTGTAAGCCTTAGATTGAAAGGCTGCATTAAAAAAATTAAAGAAATTCAAGGTAAAATGTAAAAAAACTAACGTAGGCTTTTACAGTATTATTTTGAAGTAAATTTAATATTTTTTCTGCGTTCGATTCAGGTTTATTTTTAGTACATGACAGGCATATTTGTTTGAAATACTTCTACTGAAAAAAAAAAAAATTAAAGCTGGCCACATAGAAAGAACACGATAACAACATTTAAAAGTTTTAAGCCATCACATCCTCGAATACTTGAGTGCTCTATTATCAGGCAAATTTAAATATTCTAAATTCTTCGATATTTTCGTGGTGCGCTCCGATATTTTGGTGCGTGGTTCGAGCAAGTTCTTCTATTTCCTTCAGAAACATACTACAACAATTTTCACGACGATCGCGGCCGAGTGTCAAATACAATTGCTGACAATCAAATGAGGAACATAATCACGAAGATACTTTTGAAAGCTGTTATATTTACCGACCACAACACATGAGAGAGCAACTACATTTTTTATATTAATTGAATTATCATCAAAGAATTTTTTCAATGCGAGAAACAGCTCGTGTGCACTGCCTTTCTGAGCATCGATTTCAATTATTTGCAACAAATGTTAGACCAAAGAATTTGTTTGCTATGAAAAATACTGTACACAAACATAAAGCAATTTTATTATTACTTAAGTATTACTAATGTCAGTGTTTACATTAACAAGAACCGAGTAATATAAATTATTTAGAATATTTCTTAAATTTTCAAATTTATTTTCAAACAAAACGTTATTAATTACTTTTGCATATTTATCCTCCTTCATACGAATATTTTTCATAGCTAGAAAATCCTCTATGAGGTTTTTGATAAATAAAACTAACTTATTGATTAGCCGAACACTGATAGAATTTTGTGCAATAAACATTGATACGCGCATTTCAACAGCATCAATTCTATCGTGAAATGATAGCCCTTTATTACCGACTTTTACTATGGTACCTGAATAAGTCGCAGCATTAAAACTAACGGTATAAATAAAAGTTGTGCTATGAGCCATTAAGTCACTTTAACTGAAAAACTTTAAATTTTTTTGACAGACTTTACAGTGAGCCTTTTGTATATCAGTCACGTGTTTAACAAGCTAATCTTTTGATACCGGGTCGCGTAACTATAGCTTTCCTGGAACGCAATAGCCGACCTTTTTTTGTTGTACCCGTTGCGCTATCCTTTAATCATTTTTTATTGTTTGTAACATCGTCAAGGTTAGAAACAAAAGCACTAAAAAAAATCTCGAAGAAAAGTATTACGATAAAAAAAGAGGGGTGTACAATCATTAATAAATTCATACACTTTCTGCTATCAACAAAAACAAGTTAGATTAGAAAGTTACAAACGGAGGTTATGAAAAATCACGTAGAGACCTAGAATATACAGACGATGCTTTAAATGTTAACACAATCTAGCAAAACTCCTACTTACACCACACACTTACGTGTGTGTTTTTAACATACTTTTATTCAAAAATTAACTAAATACCTTGTAAAACTGCAAGAAGCACGAAGATGCAGCTGCTTCACGAAGAAATAGAGGTAAAACAGAGATATATGCATAGCTGTTTGCTACGCTTTGACGTGTATTGACAGTTGACCCGAGCACGAGCATGCTTCTGCACGTAAAGAGTGTATTTATTTTTTTTGTGCGCGAATAACAATAACGCAATGTATGGAGGTAACTGTTTAATGAATTTGAACTTTTAAATTTTTTTTAAATTTGCAAGAAATATTTGCGTTGAATGAGTAGTAAAAACGTTGCACATTTAAAAAATAAGAAGCAAATTCTTATGGCTCATCAGATCAATTATTGCATTGTGTAAGTATCAAAAAAAAAACAAGTAATTAACTTAACAACGATTAAACATAATTAACAACAATGTTTTATTAAATAAAATTTTTAAATACAGAAATAAAAATTCCGCTGCCGTCGGCAAACTTAGTATTGTACATCTATAATAATAAACAAGTCGTCTGATTAAACGAATGATTAGCAAAATTATAATTTATTTAAAATAATGATAAACTGAATAAAAGCGCACAAAAGCAAGCACTTACAGTATCTCGTGTGCGGCTCTCAATATTTATTTGAAGTTATAATTACATAAATCGCAGCACACACAAGCAAGCGCTCGAAATTACTGGAGATAAAGCTATTGAATTGTTAAATACTTGTTGGATACATAAAGTCGCACTAGCAAGCGCTCAAAATAAGTTGGGATGAGGCTCTAAAATTTTTAAGTACTTATTAAGTAAATAAAAGCCCATTGAAGCGAGCGCTTTAAATTACTTGGGATAAAATTCTTAATTCTTAAAATACTCATAAGATAAAAAAGATGTGGCTAAGCTTGAAATTTTGTTTATTAATGAAATAGACAAAATTTCAGGCAGTGGAGTGTATTGGGTAGCTAGCAACAAATTATTTTAAACGTAGATTAATGAGCGTATTTAAAAATAAGTGAATCTTGCGTATTTGCATAAAAAAGTAAGTTTTTTATTCATGCATGCTTTACTGCACTTGAAAATTTATAAATAAACAAATAGAGTTTTTTTCGGAAATATCGGATCAGGGTTGCTACTTCTATTTCTGTCAAGTAAGTGCAACAAATACAACTGTCATAGGAATAATTTATTTTTAAGTTCCTACATAAAAATATATACATATCTATCAATAATGAAAGCAAAACATGGTGGCAGATGCATAAAGTTCAGACACATTGTACACTTACTCTATGTAGGTATATCATATCTTTTAGTAGGCAATCTTTACTTTCAACTGCAGTAATACGAAAACGCTTGCTTTGATTCACGTAGGACAAAACAGCACATACTAATAATTAAATTTACTACAATTTTCAGACTTCATGTACCATCCTACACTGCTTACTTTTTAGATATTTAAAAATATCTTCAGAATCGTTGGTTTCAATGCTGCCTTCCTTCAGGTTTCCACGTTCTGTCACTGGCTGAGGCACCCCATATCATTCTTGGTCACAATTCTATAAAACTGTGTATGATGACTCTCTGTCACAATACAAAAAAGGCTAGTAAAGTAGATTTACTTGAAAAATAAAAAATAATGGTGTTTGATTACCTATGCTGGTTAGGTAATACTTATTACCTCTACTATTAAAACTGCTCATGCTATTTGACTTCAATTATAAGATCTATATATTTCTTTTAATATATACGAGGAATTCTGCCGTTACTAACTCATATAATGTCCACGGTTCGTATACGCGTACTAAGGTGGAATGTATTAACTTTAAGGATAGTATTTATGTCAAAAGATGTGCTCTTTCTACTCCAATCATACAAAACAGTATTTAAAGTCGTTTTGGGGACGAATAAAGAGTCAAAATGTCTTTTCCTTCCGCTGTTACTTGTCACTTTTTTTACTTTTAGAGTGTTAGTAAGCGAACATTGAACTTCCACAGCTAAACAGTGGGTACACATAAAAAATATTGTGCTGTTTTCAATAAACGTGCAAAAACATTTTCCCTAAAATATTGTGAAATAGTTATAGGCCTACATGGCAAAATAGAACGGGGAATTTTAAAACCACGTTATGGAATTAAATAATAAAACATGCCATTATTACTCATCCACGTTCAAAGCTCTTACGATACCAATAGCTCAAAATTTTTAATTATTCTTGAATAAAAATTTTTCGTTTCTCCCGTGTACTTTTAACTCATGAATTTCATGATTTTTTAATTTACGGATTATGCATTTTTTTAAAGCGCACATTTGTTGAAAAATGTTGTGTACCAATTAGTCCCACCAATAGTAATAAGTTATAGCAGTTTACAAATAAATAACATATTTGCATTAAATATTTACAATATTTTGAGCAAAGCAATTTTAACTACTCTTCTTTTAACCGCTGCAACTCTTAATTCGAGGTGGAAATTTGAACCAAATTAATTTTTAAATAATAAGGCTTGCTCTTAGCTTTTATTTAAGGCAGCTAAGAATCCTTTTATTGTACAAGTAGCTTAGCTATACATATTAAAAACAGACGTGCAGTTATGAAAAAATTGACTGGAAAACTATTTAGTTAAGTTCTTTTAGATTTACTTTGCGGATAGTATTTAGGTTAAAAATACAACTAAAATAAAATTTTTTTAGTACCTGTTTTAAAACCACTTTTAAAGTTTCTTTTAGCCAGTTACGGTAGAATCACCTACATAAATATAATTTTACGGCATTGTTTCAAACATGAAAATATTTTTTACGTTTTAGCCCGTTACTCGAAAAACAAAATCAAATGACTGTAGAGTTTGTTAAGAAAAAATAATGCAGACGAAAACAAGACTGTTGAAATTTTGATGTGTTGTAGAGTATAATAAAACCGGAGGACAGTGGGTGCTTTAGTACCTAAGAAGAAAGATATTTCTATAACATTATATGGCAGATAATATATTAGTATAAATATACCTGCTATGACAGGATGTTGCGTACAAAGATGGAACAATTATTGTTGGAATAAGTATACGTACGTTAGTTGGGTGTGGTTTTAATCAATAATTCAACATTAATTAACTACACAACTATAAACAATATATCATGGCTTAACACAATACAAACAAAATAAGTGGGCTGGCCAGCAGTTTCATTAAATCTTTCGACGATTTCAAAACAATTTTTTACCACCTACACTGATTACATGGGCCCCTACTTGGGCACCTCGATCATGTAGCTGTAACAGACGCCCCGTTTAGCCCGTATTACAGCCACGTTACGATTTCTACCATGCAGCAGTAGGTATACCTACTACTGACGTGGTGGCGCAGCAGTAGAGTTGCAGTCTTGTAGATCTGAATAGTTAAGGAGAGTTAGCCGCAGTTGGTAGTTAGCTGCAGTAGTTGGGGTGACCGCTTGACTTTTAGTTTGTTCGCTTGAGCTGGTAATTTTTCGGATCAATTGACTATCTACTTTATATAAAGAGATAAAGAGAAGCTAAATTATATGTATATAATAGATAGAGTAATTGTGGCGCTCTATTAGGCGCATGCGATAGGGAGGAAGAGAGAGGAAGGGAGCAGACAAACAGATCCCCTGCCTGCGGCGCAGCTGGTGTATGGACAGATAATATATACAGATATATATGTAAACAGCAGAGTTCGCTCGCTCGCTTGCTCGTTTCACGGGTTCTATCCCCATAGAAGGCACGCCTAAAAAAGTTTTGCATCGAAAATTATTCTTTCATCAAATATTACATTGAGTCCCTTATTAACTCCAGAGATGTTTAAAAATATAAGAAAAAATGATTTATCTTGGGTTCTAAGTCGTATAGATTTTTTAAATAAATTTTCTTCTTCTAGTAACAATTACATTCAAGTAATTTCTATAAGAGCACCATATAATTCTCTTGTAATCATGGATCACACAAAAAATGTACTTTCATCATTTTTACCTATAATTCCATCTTCTGTAATAGAATTTTCAATAGTCTACACTGCTCCTGGTAAAAAATTTTCGGTAGTCTACACTGATATGTACAACGAATAATAAATATTAATTTATTTTAATCAAGTTCATGTACCTGTAGCTTGCGACTAAGGAGTACATCAAAAAGTTCGTCCCGAACAATTAGAGAAATTGTTTTTGATGTTAGGTAATTTTATAAGTTATGACCCAAACTTTACTGTGCTGCTTTGGTCTATACGTCTAGGAAAGTGGAATGAATCATTTATTTGTAGGGATAGAAATTTTTGAGTTGAATGTTGTCAAACAAGAATTAAGCGGTTTATATTATGCAAGATCATTAAAGAATTTTTTTATGCTTAGTGAAACACTACGGCGTCTTCAGCTGGGAGATTTTTTCCACAAAGTAAATTTAAGTCAATACAAAAATTAGTTATCAACTATTTAAGCTGTACAAGATGCATTCAGTGGAACAATTTTTTCGGAATGTACGTCTCTACTTAAAAATGTTGTGGAAAACTGCGATGTTCTTGAAAAAGATTCGCTACATTTTATTGCAAGAAGATGCCAAGAATTACAAGAATTTAAACATGGGAATAATATTATAATTTTTTGTTAATTGCTGAGAAACCTAATCCAAGCTGAAACAAAAGGTCATTGAAAGTTACACATCAATACTGTCAAAATAATACTACCAACCGTATTAGTTTTTTATCGAATTAATTACAGTCGTTGGCTCCCTCTTCATGACTATGACATTTCTACACTAAAAAAAAAATTATAGCTTACCGAGGAGTTGAAAATTAATGGTAGTTTTGTTACAAAAAGGTCATTGATTTCTTTATCATCTGTGGCTGTCAATGAAGCTTTAGAGTGAGACATAAATCGTTCACAGAAAAGTAGCTTATGAACAATAGGGTATACACTTCAGCAATAATTCGTTACCTCATAGAATCTAACTCACCATGGAATCATGACCTCAAACAACTCATATATAAGACCAACCAAAGTTAAATTTGCAAACAATAA
Organism: Copidosoma floridanum; assembly: GCF_036245765.1. Classification (NCBI taxonomy): domain Eukaryota; kingdom Metazoa; phylum Arthropoda; class Insecta; order Hymenoptera; family Encyrtidae; genus Copidosoma; species Copidosoma floridanum. Next base: position 37,113,064 of record NW_028321897.1, on the reverse strand, counting down.
CAAACGCATCATGATTTTAGTACGACTATGACTAAGCGGCCTGAAGAAGAGATTCGGATACGATTGGGATGCGAGTACGATTTATTTAAACGTAGCCAAAATTAAATATTTCTTATACAATTTCAAAACATAAGTTTTCTTATTTTATAACAAATGAAATTCAAAGGTCAAAAGGTGTTTTGAGCATGAAGCATCATAAGTTGTGCACAAAATAATTAAGACAGAAAAAATAGGGCTTATATTTTTGAACAATTATTCTCATTTGAACTAACTGATAAAAATATTTTATTTAACGACAATGGCAATTTGAAGAAAGAGAAACCTAAAAGTAACTTGATGAAAGAATTATAAAAGAAGCATGAAATTTAAGCTAGTCAAGATACTTTTGATTCAAATAAGCTTACTTTAGTGATTCACGTTATGCTTCTTTGCTGAAAGATGCTGTGAAAAAATCTGAAAACCTTTGAAGACTATATAAATAAATTTTGTAAACGTATGTCTTATTTTTCTTACCGTAAAGTTTAATTATTTATGTGACAAAGATACGATATTAAGGAGGCTGACTATAGAAGTATTGTTGACGTATTTAAGGTGTTAATCGGCTCCTAGCGTCTCTAGCGTATTTTATTTGACCTCTAGTTGGGTCCAGCCACCACTGAAATAAATGTAAAGGGAATCGTCTTGGTAAGTAATTTGATGCCGAAAAGTGTGCACTGCGTACAGCAGACTTGAATCCAATCTGCATGGTAATGTAAGACCCTCGTACCCACTTATTTTAACGATCAACATATTTTAAAAATTTATGAAAGATTATTCCTACTTCGAGATATTTTCTTTGAAAACAGTTGAAAATTCAGCATTCACAAACACTCGTCATTATCCAATCAGTCTTATAACATTACTTCTCAAAGAATAATAAAAACCAAATATTAAATTTAACTGAGACCGTTTTCATTTGTTCAAATTGTGAAAATAAACAGTGTCTGCAAAACTCTTAACAAACTTCGTCATTACATGTACTCGTACAAAAATGCAGTTTAAATTCTAGATCTCTAACCTTAAAGTCATTTTGTTATTTAACACATTTGCAGAGTCTTTTACGTAATGTGTCAACTAACTAATCTATGTCAAGTTAATTGCATGAAATTAGATCCCTTGTAATTTGATTATGGGTCGGAAGGAGACTATCTAGTACCAAAGAGTCTTTGCGTTGTATAATACACCCATAGAATAACTTATGCCAAACTGCCATTGTAAAACATGCTTGATAAAACATAATGGTTGCGAATAAAAAAGAATATCTTGTTTATCTTTTTGCATATGCTGTTCTCAAATTGCTGTCATAATACCTTTAACAGTATGTCTTTTTTAGGATAGTTTAAATAAGAAATATTACCAAGAGTATCTATCAATGTCAATAAAAAATGTTCGTCTTTTTCCGTATGGCACAAAACACTTACGAAGTAATAATACAAATTTTAATGTTCATGATGTAAGAAACAGTTATAATGGTAGTAATAATTTAGTAACTATTAAATAGTATGAAAGATCACGTTCACAATGCACTGGAGTTGTGTGAATTTCAAGCGCGTACGCTTACTGGCGTGCAGCAAGTTTTTTATCTATTTGTAATAATGTTTTCGACTAAGTTGCAAATAACTAGTATGTTTTTCAATTTTTTTCGTGGAATCGATTGGTGCTTATTACTTCGACCTATCTTGCCATTAAATGCTGAAAATAAGCAAAGTTGAATAATTTTGCAAAAAAATTGTAAATATACAATTAAACCACTTTTTGGTGTCGTAACTGAAAAATTGTGATTTTTTCTTAGTCCAACTGTTTTCATAAGTTAGATATAAACAACCAAACTACTGCAAGTTAATGACTTTGGCGCTACCTACTTAATACATGTCACAAAATGTACACATGCAAGAGAAACCAATTCTAAAACTAGAGGTTAAAACGAATGAAACCATAAAAAAAATTAATTTTGTTATGTAAAATTAGGTTGAAGTGGGAGTTTTTACAAAATTTTTGCATTTTGGAGCACTTTTTGCAGTGGCCTGTCTGAGATTAATTGATCAAAATTTACAGGCCTCAAACCTATCTGAAGCTTAAGAGTTTGAAATTTATTTTAAAAAAGACAGGACCTCATTTTGTTTGTGGATTTGGAGTGAAAAATTGTTTCGTTAAAAAATGCAGGTTTGTATTTATCTGGACCCTTAAAATTTAAGAAAGTACACATTTTTCCGTATTTATATATAAACTTACGGATGCATAATATTATTGACAAATAATTCGGAATGTTCCATTTATGAACAAGTTAAAACTTGAGAACGTGATTCACTCTTTATATAGGAGTACGTGATAAAAATAATAGACTAAACCTAGTCCTAAGTATTTCCCCAAGATTAAGGAATTTATGAATAGCTCATCAAGTTCTTCCAGTTCAGGATTATCTACACTCAAAGTAAAAGATGGTATTTGTAAGCCATTGATGTATATTATTTAGTTTTTTCATATCGATGTAATAATTTTTTAGGATTCAACAGGAAAAATGGAAGCTATTACATCTGAATCTCGAGACGAGGCATCACGTCGTTCCTTTTACGTCAACGAACTAATGTACGAAGTTAAGACGTTCGATAAATGAGGTACAGTTTTAACAAATATTTAGTATTTTGTAAGTGTCAACGTATTTTTAACTTTGAACGGTAAAATATTTATTAATTAGATAAATGAACATTACATAGTTACCCCAAACGTTTGTAATATGTATACTGTAACCATCGGTCACTCTTACTAAAAAAAATGGTATATTGTTTTTGTTTCGGCAAAAATTTGTTTTTAATATCATACGATAGCTAAAAATATAAATTTATGAAGTCGGTGTTTAACGCTACCGCTGAAAAGTAGATTAGTACGTGGGATAGCGATAGTGGGCATCGAAAGGTTGTGTCGTAAAAAAGAGACAACAGTATAGCACTGATATTTCAACTAATGGTGAGAATATGCGAATATCTTACGCCCAACGTAACTACGGAGCTATCGGAAATCGAGGTCTACAGGAAAAACAAGACACAGCAACGCTCGATTCAAGCTCTAGATTTTCTGCTTAGTAGGTCAAATGTACCATGCTTTTCAGACAACTAGACTGATCTCATTGTATTAATAATACTGGCCTATAGCGATGTACTTGGTGAGGCAGGACGTCCGAACCTTTCGCGACGCATCACGCTAGTCTTTGGCTTAAATTTATATGAATTTCTTACTCTCAATTCAAGCTACCTTATTATAAAGGTTATTAAATACGTATAATTTTATAGAATATATGTTATGATTGGCTTACATGTACATTATTAAATTGAATACACGATTCCTGTCTATCTAAATTAATTTATGTACTCATTAATTACATGATAAAAATGCCGTATCATCTTTTATAAGATTACTGCTATTTCTCTATTAAGATGGTAATTTTTAGGTTTATGAGTCAGGGGTCCTTTAACCTTTCTTGGATAATTTGGTTTGCTCGTAGTATTGAGTAATGACAAACTCTCAACCCTTCCATGATCTCTCACCTGATCACATTTGCATGAGATCTTAAAGAGATGGGAACTTATTTTAAAAAATAAATGGAAAGTCCAGTAGAATGTTGCATTGCATCTGTTCATGCTACTACTCGAGAACCTATGGCTCTCTAAATACTTTACACCGTGACTCTTTCTTCTCAGCCAATAATGCACAAATAGAAAGAGAATATCACATCAAAAAATTTCTCTGACGCTCGACGTGGGTCACGAGTATATGCTTGATTTTGTAATGCAACATTTTTGTGAAATAGCATTCTATAAAAAAGTCGATGGACTAAACAAATTTAAATGGACTCGAGAATAAGAGTATCACGTGATTTAACTTATGATTTTGTGTTTGACACACTTGATACGCACAAAGAGAGTATTAACATTTCAAAGAAACTAATCAAATCGAAAAATATATAAGAACCGTAAACAAATTGATGAATTAAAACAAGAGATACATAAATTAAAAAAAACGATTTTCTACCTAGATTATGAATTCAAATACTTAAATCAACATATGTCTTCGGCATTGTCCCGAATCTTTGCCATTCTGAAAACTCATTCTAAAAGCATAAGCATATTGTTTTCTTGAAGTCGTGAAAATTCCAAATGCGTAGCTTTATTATCGATTTAAAATATTTATGATTGTAATCATCAAAGCTTGAAGTTACCTTGAAGTTTCTAAGAAATCCAATCATAAACAAAAATGTTACATCGCAGATGCACGGGCGCGTTCTTATATACTATACAGGAAATCATTATCTTTTATGATGAAGGATTGGTATTACGCGAAGAATTTTTAATGCTTCGAGAAGAAATCGATGGGTGGTGTGAAGTCTATGGTGAAAAAGAACGGGTTAAGTGTACTATGGAAGAAACGACTCAGAAAATAAGTCAATGCGCTTTTTCTAGCCTCGGTGCTTTGCCAACAGTCACACTGTCCCAACCTGAATTTTGGGGTCTAGAAAAATAACGTCCGATCAAGTTTCTTTCCAAATTAAAAAATAACATTAGTTTTGCTTCTTCAAGTAAAGGCAAGTTAATGTGCATTGTTGCCAGTTGTTTGGAGGATATTGCAAAAGATTAGGGGTTATTTGGAAGAAAGTGAAGTTAAAACCTATGAGCAATTTGTCAGTAAATGTAAGGATCGTTATAAGGATTCGAGTGCTCAGAGAATATTAAAGTGAAAAATTGAATTCGGTCTTTATCACACTAATCTTAAGATTACTCGTGTTGAATACGCAACACAGGTGCTGGGACATGCGAGAGATCCAAGCATTTTTTCTGAGGATAGGCCTTTCATGTTATCGATGGCCAATCATTCTGAAAGATCCGTACGACAATTAGTTATGTGCGATGATACTGTAACAGTTAAAATGTTATCAAATATTTTATCTGATTTGGATGCCAAGGATAAGCGTATTAACGTGAATTCGCAACGTGCAAATGTCAATCGAGAAAATGATAAACAAACTACATCTTCGCAGAAAGTTGAAAAACATAAAATTTTTTTATAAGATTATAATTATCCAACCAGTTGCATTGTCTCAATATAACGCAATAGCAAAAAATTTAAAAAAATTTAATTTTTATTGAAATATACCGGTAAATCTACGAAAAGGTTTTGAATGTTCGAATATACATGCGAAGTTTGATATAACCTGTGAGTTTCAAGAGATTTATTACTTCACGATATAAATCCAGAAGATATTACAGAATATAAAACCTTCTGTTCTGAAATAAATGTGACAATATAGGGTATAAAAAATGTTGCTCTTATCGATTCAGGAAGTGAGATAACTTGCATGTCAAAATTATTTTACAAAGAAAATTTTGAAGTATTTCAGGAAGTTCTGACATAACCTATTACGAAAAAATCTATGAAAGTTGCAACTGGTCCAAAAACTACTCACGTAACAAAACAAATATGGGCAAATACTCAACTTTAGAGCATTATGATTTGGTTGCCGTTTGTTACTGTTCCAAAATTAGCAACAACAATAATCATCGGGTTCGATGTATTTAAAAGATTGAATCTGGAAATAGACTCAAAAAACGATTTTATATCCATACATTGTCATATAAAAATATATATGCAAATGTCAAAACGACTTGATTCGAATGAAACGTGTCAGTCCTTTCAAATCTCCGTGGACGTACATCCGGAAGGATCTATCAACGTGTCGCTTATTTCTCGTAATGAGCATTTAACTGATGATAATTAATACGATAACGATTATGCTTATTGCAAAATATCTTCAAAAGAAATCTCCTCAAAAATTGGTTCACGTACAAATATAACATGTACATAAAAACACAATTAGAGACTCTCATTTGTAAATATAAGAATATTTTCGAAAAACGTCCCAGTACGATTAACACTTCTGAACATAAGCTAATTTTGAAACATGATAATTATTTTTATACGCGCCAGTATCAATTAAGTGCAATTATGTTCAGATACACACAAGTATAATGGTTTTGTAATTGACGATTGTGAATTGCTGCCAGGCATTGAGAAACTTTTCCTTAGGTGTCAGAATAAACGATTTATTTTGAAACTTCATTTAACGAGTTCATATTGGCAAATACCCCCAAACGAAGGATGAAAAAAGTATACCACGTTCAAACAAGAAAGCCATGTATACAAATTAAGTATTGTTGCGTTCTGAATCGAAACATCAGGGGTGGCAGTATTGCGTGGCCTCTATGAGATTTTATTTGATCTAGAACATCTTATATTACAATTTGAAGATGATATCACAGTTCTCTCACCAAGTTTAAAGAAGCATATTGAGCATTTAGATTTATTATTCTATCATTTAAAACAACACAATTTACGTGTAAATTTTGGAAAATCAACTTTTGCGCAAAATGAGATTGAATTTCTCGATCATATATTGTTCATTGACGATCTTAAAACTAGGCCTGAAAAAATTTTATCTATAAAATACTTTACAGTACCAAATATCTAAACATGCTGCAATCTTTTTTAGGTTTTATCATTTTTTATACGAAGATCGTAACCAATTATGCAGAAAATACAATTTCGCTAGATAAGCTGTTAAAAAATAAATTAAGCCTTTATGTTACCAGAGGAACAACAAAAAGCATTTGATAAGAATAAATCAGCCTTTGACTGAAACATAATTTTGAATTTTCCAAATTTAAAACAACCTTACATTCTAATACCAGACGCAAGTGATTATGCCATAGCAGCAATACTATCACAAATGAGTGATAAAGGTGAAGAGCAAATTGTCACATTTGTTAGTAGAATGTTACAAACGAGCCAAAAAATTATTATACTACAGAAAAGGATCTGTTAGCATTTATTTGGTTATTAGAAAAGCTGCACACATATTTAAAAGGCGCAAAATAGATATATGTACAAACAGATCATGAGTCATTAAATTTTCTTAAAACATGCAACTTTCATAATGTAAGATTGCAACGTTGGCGGTTACCACTACAAAATTATAATCCAGAGATTGTTCATATAAAAGAAAAGAATAATATGAGCGCTGATTTTTTAAGCTGAGTAAATTTTCCCGTAGATCATAATCCTACTGAATTAAATACATCCTTAATATGCGGTCACGAACCAAGCAATTTTTTCAAAAATCCATTACGAAATTTCAAAACTTTACAGCAAGATGATTATTACACTAAGAGAATAAAAACCTTATAAGAACAAAAACAAATAAGTATCGGTAAATGTTTCGTATATGGAAACGATTATCGATACAAAAGAAAAAATGAAATATTAGGACTTGTGTTACCCAAAAATTTATTTTGCCTTTCGTCACATAAAATTCATACATTACATTTTCATCTCAAAAATTTATACATGTTGGTTCGTACAAAACATTACAATTAATAAAAGAGCAACTTTTTCCCCCGAAATTAAAAAGAAGTGTTTACGAATATATAAGGTGTTGTGATGTGTGTCAGATGAATAAAGTGTTGACCGCTAAATATCATGAACTGTTTTCCCCAATTTACACAAAATGGCTTGAATTCTTATCCATCAATTTTTACGGTCCACTTTCATTAACTAAATAAGGTCATAAATACTATTGTCTACTATCGATGTTTTTTTAAAAATTGTTAAACTGTACCCAATGCGGGAAATTTCGACAGAAAATGTAATGCAATATATTTTTAATCATTATAATCTGATCTATGGGAAATCCAAAGGAATTTTGCAAGATCATGGCACTCAGTTCACTACTAAAAAATGGCTGGATCAATTGACGAAACACAACATTAATATTACATTTTCAAGTGTATGGTACCCGCAATCGTATATAGTGGAGCGTATACATCGTGAACTGGCAAAATTTTTCGGAACATGCATGAATAAGCAGACTATGTGGTTTAATTATTTGGAATTCATTTTAAGTATAATTAACGAAATCATACACAAAACCACGAGATTCACACCCGTAAAATTATTTTGAAATAAAAATCCTAAAAGAGTTGGAAAAAAATATATTTTGGTACAAAAATTGAGAAATGGTTTATTATATAAAGAAAAAATTAAATTAGTTCGTACAAATATTATTAAACACGAATAAATTAGGACAATTAAAAACTGCAAAACTGATACAATCTTAATGTTTATTCTTGGATACAAATATGTCTTCGATTTTTTCAAATTCAAGTACATTGTTACGTGGGAAAACCGAAAGGTAAGGAGGTGCTTCGTGAGAACGATCAAAACCTTAGAATCTTGAAGACTTTTATTTAAGATACTTATTCATAAAGCAAAGACGCGTGTGTGTTCCTGATTAATTGCCCGATCTCTCCGAGTATTCTCTTCGTTCTCTTTCTGTCCCAGTCTTCTCTTCGTTCTCTCAATTTTGAAGCTTGCCGGGCCTTACATTACCTCGTTTCCCTCCCGTCGGTACTCTCTTGATAAGGTAGCTTCGTGGTCACCAGGGGAAGTTAGTATGATATGCCTAGCAAATCGTACGTAACACGTCTGAGGCCGCGACGTCGTCGCCCTCGACGACGCTGGCTTTCCGATGTTGACGGTACTGAGCCTGTGGATTTGTTGCGAGTGTGCGTGTGTGTGCTGTATTGTATTCTGTTGTTTGTATTGTTGATGTAGTTTAGTATCCTACACTCATTCTTCCATTCTTTTAGAGAACCGCTGTTCTCTTTACATTGATATTTTTTCTCTCACAATCATTCGGTCTCCTCTCATCGTGTGCTAAGAGTATAACAATATTGTTTTTGTATGCGCTTTGCCTTACATTACAATTATATATGAAATTGCCGCGAAGCAGGCTTCTGTTTACGACTACTTTACATTAAGTGTAGTTTTACAATATGGTTTTTTTTTTTTTTTTTTTTTTATACTTTCACTTGTGCTTATTTAGCAAAAAAAAAAAAAACAAAATTTCGTACAACCTTATCATCAAAAGAAAAAAAAATTTTATTGTCCTACGGACTGTGCCCCTCGGTATAGCCGAGCGACTCCCGGCGCTCATTCTCATTTTTTCATTGTTAAAATGGTATTTGTTGTTATTATACTTATAACTTTACTATTATTATTATTATTATTATTATTATTATTATTATTATTATTATTATTATTATTATCGCTACAACTACCAGTTTTTTTTTTTGACTTACAGTGATTTTTTCGACACTACATACTTAAAAAAAAAATTCTTTCCTAGTTTAATAGTTTCATCCTTCGGACTGCGCCCTCCGATATAGTAGCGCGACTCCCGGCGCTCATCCCTGAGGCTCACGAATTCTAATTTTGGTCACCGACAATTCTAGTATCCGGCTAGAGGATCGCAGTCACCTTTCTGCTCTGAGTTCTACTGTCGGTGTGGTTTGAATTACTGCCAATTCTCGTGCTTCTTCTTGAACTTTTTGTTTTCCTGTGAACATTCTATAACATATCAGTAGTAGGGCTCCCCCAATGAAGAAGGCACTTTTACATAAGAAAAAGAAGCCCCATGCCGAATTCATTAATCCTGTAATATATAAAGCTGTTAGCTATTAGTTACCAACCCTAATTTCTGTGGTAAATACTTGTCCTAACACTACTTATACTTCATCGATAGGTATTTATTTAAATGTATTACCGTATGTACCTTACCCTTTCTCTTATGTTTCCCCTTTATTTTGTTAGCGTTGAGCTGCGAGTGTGGCTCTCTCCTCACATATGGAGTATATAATAATTAACGTACATCTTCTAATTCTCTTTCTTTACTTTTTTTGTACAATTATTGTAATTTATTTTAGTGTCTTTGTCAATGTAAGTATTTTTCTCCTAGTAAAAAAAATTCTCCATTGTAAATATGTTTCATTACGTTATCTTTTATTTCGCATCGGCTCTACGTGCGCATATAAGTCGCTTATTGAGTTTGTGAATAGTCGGATATAATATAATACGCTTCATTTTGCCTAAGGGGTCATATAACATATTCAAGAACACTGTAGAGTCAAATAGTTTGACGATTGATTGCCTTACATTTCACTAGTATATTTTTTTGGTCAAGACAAGCTTGGAGGTATGAATTAAAAAAAAATCATTTTCTGGCAGTGAAGTTTTGACCCGTATCGTACATATTTCGAATACTTTTCACCCATACATTTTTTTATACAATGTTTTCCTCATACTCCTCTAATTTTTTTTTTTATGTGGTCAGATTTAAGAAAGGATTTATAAGGGTATTTTTTTGGCAACAACCCCTCTTGACGCTGTAGACGTATTTTCTGAGTTAGTTACCTGCTTTTTCGATATTTTTTTTTTTTTTTTTTTTTTTTAAAAACAACAAAGCTTTCATTTATTACTCTTTCATGTCTAGAGAAGGTGTACTTTTTAAGATGTTTGCGTGGCGACTGAGTTCTCAAAGCTGAGCTTCAACTCTACTTGCATCACAGCGTGATTTTTTTTTTTTTTTTTGCGCCAGTAGAATCTCCGTGTGTGGTCCTTATGGATGCAATTTTATTTTTTTTCTTTCTTGCAAAAGCAGGAGCAGCTCACGTACACTGCTGCGCAATGTCGTTATGTAAGTGACAGCTTATGTGATTGCAAGCGTCTTTTATTTTTTTTCAGTTAAGCATGCGGGTTGTAGATTCGTATGCCTTCTCTCCAATATCGACGATCCTGTTTGAAAGAGGATGGCCTAGTAACGTTGTCCTTCGATGGCTAAGTTTTCAAAAACACTGCCACACACTGGGTGTGGTCGATTATTCCTCTCGATCGTCGAGCGGTGATCTGGGTGCATTATTTTTAGTCTCCCTTACATGAACGATTAAGTACTGGTCCATGCAGTTTTTTGCAAAATTATGCTAACTTTGAGGTGGACAGTTTGACGAACGGGCTATTCGTTAACTTAGACATAGTAGTCAATTCTATATCCCGTTACGATTATGTGTGGCGTTTCAGGTGTTGTGGTTATTAGTATATCATGATGGTAGGAGTGGGATTGTTTCTAATGGAGAACGATAGCAGGAAGTAAGAAGAGGAGGTTTAATCTCTCATACTCGACGTGGGCTCATGGGCCTTTTTAAAAAATAGTTTTATTTTTTCTTGAATTAGTTTATGTATTTTTTTTTATCATTCCTCCATGCTCCTCTTTACCTAACAATAATTGCTAAAATTTTTTTTTTTTTTTTTTTTTTTATATATTTTTTTCTTTTTTACAATAATGAAGTCAATCGGGTAATCAAGAATAAAATTATTTTAATTTACAAGTATATGTCAGCTTATACATCTGTTTTTTCCTTTTTATTTGTCTTTACCATGCGTAATTTGTAGATTTGGCCTGTGAGTTAATTCTACTCCTATTGAGTACGTCTACTCACTAGAAAGTGCCACACGCGCTTCTCATTCGCTTTGCTTTTTTTTCATTCACATTACATCAAATTACAATTGATTAATATTATTAATGCTTTGTTTATGCGTACCTATCTATTATAGTTGTGGTTTTTTTTTTTGCAAATGTAAGTCCAACGTATGTGAATATCTAGTTTGCGGCGCGTCCGGGGCCGCGAAAAAAATTTTATCGTTAACCTAATTGATCCCACTCTTTTTCTAAAATATTTTCGCGCCGCGTCCGGGGGCCGCGAAAATTTAAGTGAAGTCAAATGTTTAATTCCGAACTTCCGTGTTCTTCACCCTGTTCGCATTTTCTGTCGGTGCCTTTACCATGCATGCTTTTTTGATCTTATCTACATGCGATACTCTTATTTCGTCACCTTTCTGTAACTTTACGTTTTTGTTAATGATTCGCCTTTTGATGGCTCTTTTAATATGTACGCCATTTCTCCTTCCATAAAAAATTTGGTGTTAAGTTTTTTGTCGTAGTAATATTTGGATCTAAACTTGCTTTGTACCTGTTTCAGCGCTGCTATTGTTCGCATTTGTGTAAGTGTATCCGTGATTTGCTCAAAGTATTTGCTATACGTATGATCTGTTTCTACTCTTTTAAAGCTCGAAGGGATACATGCTCTATGTCCGAAGAGTAACTCGTACGGAGTGTACCCCGTGCTCTCATGCTTGGAAGTATTATATGCGAGCATGCATAAAGGTATTAATTCATCCCATTTTTTGTTTTTGTCGACGTACGCCTTGAGATACTCGCATAGCACATGGTGCATTCTTTCTATTGCTCCATTACTCTGTGGGTGGAATGCTGTGCTGCCGATTTTATCGATTTTGAACAATCTTGCGAACTCTTCCATTGTTCTGTTCATAAAGTGTGTCCCCCTGTCTGATAATAATTTTTTTGGGGCTCTAAAATATGCCATAAAGTAGTTTAAGAGAGCTTTTGCCGTCTCTTGCGCCGTTGCTCGCTGTACCGGCGCTAATACTATGTATTTTGTCAGCCAGTCCTGGATTGACAATATATGCGTATTACCATGGTCTGAAGGCTTATTTATTGGTCCATAAAAATCTATTGAAATTTTCTCAAATGGTCTGCTCGGTGTGTCAGTAATAAGCATCACCTGTTTGGTTTTTACTTTTACCAGTTTTTTCGTTTGGCACGATTCGCATCCCGCCACAAATTGCCTAACTTCGGGTCTCATGTTTCTCCAGTAAAAATCCTTTGCTATCCTATTATAAGTTTTGTTGATCCCTCTATGTCCTCCCACCGTTGACTCATGGTACTCTTTAATAACTTTGAATCGTTGATCTACCGGTGGCACAACAAGCGTGTTTGTGTACAAAGTAATTATAATATTCATTTCCTTGAAAATTTCTTCTAGCTGCTTGATCAAATACATCCATTGGTTTATGTCTAGAATCGCGAGGTCCCTTATTATTCCAATGTTTTTTAAACTATTGCTTTTCACTAATCCCTGAAGTGATTTTAAGCATATCTTGATGTATGTCCGTAATGCCCTGTCGTCAAAGTGTTTTTTCACGTACATGCGTATGACCGATACTTTCCTTTTTCTAGAAAGCATGGCGTTTCCGACCACCCTCACTTCGTGATTCATCATTATTGGATCAATGTATCCCCGCTCGTAGAGCGCGTCAATTGTCTCTGTATCCGGGACGTTTTCCACTACTGTACAGAAGGCTAGATTGTCTAGGTATCTGAAGGGGTGATCTACTTTCTTTACTTTTTGAAATGGAGGGGGGTCTGATCCATCGCCTGGGACCCAAGGTGGCTTGTCACGCGGTAGTCGGGTTCTGCATACCCTATATTTATCTAGCACGATGAAGTTCTTGAGATCACTACCCTCCTTTTGATCGCTTTCGCTTTCTTCGACTAGAGCTTGGTTGAGTCCCCTGCTCTCTTCTTCGCTTCCCGAGGCTATTGTCAATGTGCTATCGGAATCAGGTGGTGGTGGAGGGTCGGGTGGTGGTGTATCCCTGTCCTCGTGCACCTGCTCTGTTGCGCTCTCTCCCTCTTTTTGTGCAAAATTTTCACTGCTCGTCTGTCTCTCTCCTTTTTCTGACTTATCATTGGAGCTCTCCCCGTTGCTCATACGTCTTACATCACTATCTCCTGTTTCGTGTCCTTCTTCGCAATTGCCCGGCTCACTAGTTCTGACTCTAGTATCGTTCAAATCTTTTCCGCTAGCTGAGCCCTTTTCACTATTTTCTTCGTGGTCTGTTGTCAAATGGCTGCCTCCATCGTATTCTATCAAAGCCTGATAATGATCATTCTTGAGGCGTATGTGTTTAAAAGTTTCCCCTTTTTTCCCTATAAAATGTTGAAAGATTGTTCTTTCTCTTGATAATTGAAAGTGGATGCATATGTTTACTTTATGTATTTGAGAAAATACAAAGGCGCATTCCCCGTCCCCAAACGCGTGGCTCTCCTTTAAGATATTTTTTGTGCCCTCTGGGTCTTTACATTTATTTATCCATTCTGAGCTAAGGAGCGTTTTTCTCAGTCTGTCCTGTGACATTTCCAATCCATATAAAAGTATGAGGCAATGAAAGAGACAGCTTCCGTCCCGGGGTACATCGACTAACGTGAGCCTCTTATTCGACTCTGCGTAAGAATCTCCACATTCACGAGTCTGCCTATCTTCTCCTTCGCTCATTTCGACCGATGTTGCATAATTTTCCCTTAACTCATTTGTTGGTGGCGAATCGTCCCTAATTTTCGTGTTCTCATTTCCTTTTTGGTTTTTACTGTCCATTGAACTTTCTAATTTTTCTACTCTGTCATTTTCATCTTTCCATAGGTCTATTCCTAATCCTTGTTTACCTTTAACCGCTTGTTTTTTAACGTCAATTAGGACTTTTGCCCGAAATCCGTCACCAAGGCCGTCTATTAGGTCGTAAAGGTGTGCGTCATTTCGGATCGCCGTTTACTCGTTCAGTATTATTATATATGTTGGTGCCGTCGGTGAGCAGACTATTCATCGAATGCTCGTCCCGTGCTAGCTCCTCTTCGCTCTCTTTTTTTTTTGGTTCGCTTCGTGCTTGGTTGGCTCTCTCCATCACTTCGATCTCTCTGCTTTTGAAAACGCCTTTCTCCATGATCTCGGTCTTTTCTGCTGTTTCGTCTGTTCCCGCCAGCTTTTGGATATCGCTTGCTTCTTCTTTGTCCCTCTTTTTCTCCGCCGCTTCGGCTGCTAGGCTTGCTTGTATCAGCTGTCGACCCCAATCATCAAGTTTTGAACTATAGTTTTCTGAATCACCATTTGTTATTATTGGTGTCCCGCAGTTTGCAATTCTCGATTGCTGGTATGCTTGTACCAGTTATTCCTTTTCGAAAGCCCGGTTCTTTCTTAACGTAGCCTAATTTTGTGTCTGCTGGCCCCTGTAAAATAAATTCCCCTTTTTCTGTAACATCGCGTATTTTCAACTCGTTTTGATTCCGTAGTGCTTGCAGCAGCGGCGAATACCTTCTGCTAGGCTCCTCTGATTCGGAGTCCGCATCGCCGTTTTCTTGACCTTCTGTTCCCATATCTGAATTTTTTTCAATATTTTCACCCTGATATCGTTTCTTTTTCTGTATAACGACGTTCGAGTTTTCTGAGTCGGTGCAGCGGATTTTTATTTTCTTCGGATTACCTTGAATTCTTTTCTTAAGAATTGCCCGTATTTTGTATATGCGCGCCGGTGATCCACTGCTATCGGCAAGTTCTTCATTCTCTTGTTCGTCCGCTAGCTGATATAGCTCTTGGCGTGGCCGTTCGGGATTCACTTCCCCCTCTTGTTATATTGGGTTTCGTGATAATGCGTCGGGTGGTCTGTTGTTTACGCCTGGGCGGTATATGACTTCGAACTCATACCCTCTTAATTCCGCTTTGGGCCTATTGAAACGAATGTCTGGTTTTTTAGATGAATAAAAGTGTTTAAGAGGCTCGTGGTCTGTAACTACCGTAAATTTTCGTCCGTATAGGTATGGCCTAAATTGCTCTTTTGCGAATACAATTGCCAAAAGTTCTTTGTCGTACGTAGGGTAGCGGAGTTCGCTCCCTTTGAGACAGCGAGACGCGTACTCACACGGTCTATCTTTTCCGATCTCTCCTTGACTCAAAATTGCTCCAATCGCGTAATCCGATGCATCCGTCGTAACGATAAAAGGTTTTTCTAAATCCAGGGCGATAAGTACAGGTCCACTGCACAATGTATCCACAAGAGTTTTAAATGCCTGCTCCTGCTGATCGCCCCATTCGAATTTTGTGCCCGTTCTTAGGAGATTTGATAGGAGTTGGGCAATTCGTGTATGATTCTTGATGAATCATCTGTAATATCCTACGAATCCTAGAAATTGTTTTATCTTTTTTGCATTTGTTGGTTGAGGGTAATTTCTAGCTGCCTCAAGTTTCTTTGGGTCAGTCATTATCTGTCCATTGCCTACAATATGACCAAGCACTTTCGCCTCTCTTTTCAAGGATTGACATTTTTTGGGCTCTATCGTGAGGTTTGCGGCTGTGAGCCGTTTTAGCAATTTCGTAAATCGTTTCCCATGTTCCTCAAAGTCAGGGGCAAATACCATTATGTCGTCTAGATAAACTTCTATTTCATGGCCTTGTAATCCTGCTAGTGCTAGTGCGATAGCCCTTAGAAATGTGTTTGGTAAGTCCTTGCACCCCATAGGCATCCTTTTGTATTGGTAGTGCCCGTCTGGGCCCGAAATTGCGGTTTTATGTGCATCATCTTCGTGTATTTTTACCTCAAAAAATCCTGATTTGAGGTCCACTACCGTGATGAAACGTGCTGATGCTAAATTCTCTAAAATGTCACTCTGAAACGGAAGCGGGTAACATGACCCTACTGTGACTTCGTTTAGTAGTCGAAAGTCTGTGACTTCTCTTACTCTTTTTTTATTGTTTGGCCCCAGTTGTTTTGCCACTATCCATGTATTTGAGTTATATGGGGAGGTGGAGGGTTCAATTATCCCTTGTTCAAGCATTTTTTTAATTTCGGCTTTCTTTTGATCCCTTATTGCTGGTGAATATCTAAATCTTTTTGCTACAATAGGTTTATCCGACGTCGTTATAATTCGGTATATTATCAGGTGTGTTGCCTTGAGAGGCTCACCATCGAGGCCAAATACATCAGGGTTTGACTCGATCAGTTTTCTTACATGTTCTATTTCTTCCTTGTTGCAACCAGCTGTGTCTACGAGTTGCATTATTTTGTTTACCCGTTTTTGTTTCTCAAGCTCCCCTTCGTTTTTTGTAAGAATTCCAATTTTTTCCTCGTCATCTCTTTTTTCTTTATTAAATAATCTTATCATTGCTTCCCCCAAGCTTTCGACGTCATCCCCTTTGACGTCTTCTGCGCACTTCTGGTAAATTTCCCCATATTCTAGCAGCTCTACTTCCGGAACAGGCACGTATTTTATTTCGTTAGTTGTATTAATGCACTCTGCGACTATTTTACCATTAACATTCCTGGCTATAAAGTTCCCGAACAATATTCCTTCCTCCATTTCTTGGAGGGGTATCCAGCCATTTTCTGAATTATTTTTGCTTTTTCTTATTCGCGCATAAATTACTTGCCTCGATCTCGCAGGTATTTTAAAACACTCCCGCCTTACCAGTGGTATCTCTACGCTATCCAATTTAATCGTATTCTCAGCGGCGCTTATTTGGCCCCGGTATCGCTTAAAAATATCCCACCCTATGATTCCTTCCGCGTCAATTGGGAAGTCATGGGGGACTACATGTAATGTGCACTCTAATCCGTGCAACTGAGCCTGTACTGTGCCCAACGTTTTGCGTGCTCCGTAAGTCACGCCGATAATAGCTACTCGATACCTACTGTCTATTAGCATGTCTGTGCTTAGAAAATTAACCTTTACAATCGAAATCTCTGCGCCTGTATCCGCATAAAAAGTCGCCTTTCCATTCTTCAACTGTGGTCCCTGTAACTGGACCGATGGTAACTTATGCCCTGTTCTCGCGAGTTTTATAGTTATCTTGTGAAGCTTCTCTATTTCTTCGTCGCGCTCTGAAAGCTTGGGTTCATCATTATCTACATGTGTGTCCGGCGCCTTTGTCCAATTACTCTTCTTGCGGGCTCTCCTGCCTTTTCTTGTGCGTTTACCGCTCCGTTGGGTCGGAGTGTTGTCCTGCTCTGCCGTACTACTTTCTATTTTTTCTTTCACTGTGTAAGTACTCGGACTGTCGTTGTGCGTCTTTTTCTCTACTATCTCTTTCTCCAGCTTTTGCAGCCTCTTTCTCACACATTCTTCCTCACCGGACACACTTTTCTCTATCTCTTTCTCAAGTTGATTCCCGACGTTTGGGGAGTACGCCGAACATCTTGCGACTTTAAAGCTGCCGATACGTCCCTCCTATTGTCAGGGCCATATGCGTTGTTTTCTCGATGTTGTGGGCCCCTATCCCGTGGCGGCTCTTGCCTAATTGGGTCCCTATTATAGCCGTCCCTACTGTCTTGATTTTTATAGTTGTTCCCACAACGGTTGAATGATTCCCTGTTGTTGTTATTATACTGGTCACTGTAGCCGCGGTTGGTGTAATAATTGCTCCCTGTAGGGTTGTAGTTATTATACCAGTTATTGTAATTATTCCTGTCATAGTAGTTGTTATTACTATTTTTGTAATTGTTATTTCTGTTATTGTAGTTATTATTCCTATAATTGTAATTATTATTCCTGTAATATTGTTTCACTGGGTTATTGTTATAGCCCCTGTTGTAGTTATTTTGATTATTGTTATTGAAGTTATCATTTTTACCCCTATAATCATAGGCATTTCTGTTGGTATGGGTATTATTCACGGGTTAGTTATTTCCGTTGTTTCGCCGTCTTTTCTCTTCCTCTATATCTTGCATACGTAAACGACAGTCTCTTGCATAGTGTCCTGATCTCTGACAATAACTGCAATTTCCTTTTAACTCTCTTCCGTTGTCTCGCGAGGTTTTTCTGTCATTGATTACTGCTAGTAATTTTCGGCATTCCTCGACTAAATGCCCGGTTCAGCGGTCGCAATATATACAGCGTTTTAAGTTTGCTGCCGTCCTTTGCGCCCCGTTAGCAGTTTCTGTTGTGTTATCTTCTTTACTTGCTAGGTTTAATAGTGGCCCTCACTTGGTTGTTGCCTTATTGTATGCAGGCAGTGCACTTACTGATATTGCGTGCCGTAGACTGAGGTCACTCTCTATTTTTAATGCCTCTATGATTGCTTCACAGAGAGTCCTCGGGTTTAAGCTTGTGATTTTGCACCTGTATGTTGGGTGCAACCCATATGTAAATTGTTTGACTGATTCTGCCTCCACGCCTTTCTTTAGGACCTGCTTTTGAATCGGCAGTAAGCTTGGATTCGAATCGTGCAGCATCGTGAGCCTGTTATATAATCGTTGTACCCTTCCACCGTAATCTTCTATCGATTCCCGATTTTGCTGACTGATTATCTTCAATTGTGCAATTAAAGTGTCCAAATTATTTATACTCCCATATCTGTTCGAAAGTTCCCGAAGAAATTCCTGGACCGTGCCAAATAAAGCCAATCTAGGCGCGAAATGCTCAGCTGCCTTTCCCTTTAGTCTGCTTGCAATGGTTCCAAGGAAAAAATATTTATAATCTGGACCGATCATTTGAGCAGTCATTCTTACCATTCTTTCGAATAGCGGCAGATTGATTGGGTCGCCGTCGAAGAACGGGATGCTATTTGCCATGTGGCTGAGCGTGGGCAGAATGTTTTGTTGTAAATTCTGCGGTCTGCGTGGATGGTTATGATTACCCGTAGCTTGCATATTTTCTATATATAGGCCCATGGTTGGTGCTATATTGTCCCTATCCCTATGTTCATTAAAATCGGTCCAGTATGTGTAATTATTAGTCAACGGTTGTTCTGCTGCCATAGACACGAATCCCTTTATTTTTCCAGGTTCTTCGTTCATATCTCTTAATCTGTCCCACAGCTGTTGAGCATGTAAGTCTCTCGTCCCGGAGTTTCTTGTGCCTTGATATTCGTAACGGGGTGTAACGTGAATCGGCCGCTCTTGTTTCTCTGGCATGCTCCATTTTGTTGATAACATATTTGTTTTATTTTTTTGAGTTCCACGTATTTCTTAAGTTTCTATTAAGCTTCGCTTGATGACTCGTTCGCCAGAAAGAAGGTCTATTTCTTTATTTATACGTCCTGTGTTTGCGTTTGTGTCACACAATATATCCCTTTGATCCCTTATCGTCGGTGACGGATTTCGGCTGGTCTTAGTGTTTAGCTCATGTGGCACGTTCACTTCCTCTGCTCTTTTTAGTTTTGCTTTTATCTTTGAAAATAAACTCATGACTATCGCTTTTGTTTCTTCGTCCAGGGCGTCTAGTTTCTCGCACCCCTCGGGTTCCAGCTCCAATTCCAACATTCGTTCCGTTATATTTTCCTTTTTTTGTTTACTATTGGGCTCTGGCCTGTACATGTCTGCCATCATATTATTACATGGGCCTTCGCTATCACTCTCTGACTCATAGATATTGTTGCGTAAATGAATCATTTTTTTTTCCGTTTTATTTTATTTTTCTTTTTTTCCTCTTTTATATATGTATTTCTATGTGTCGTATCCTACTTTTTGGTTCTGATAAGGTGTAT
The DNA here is from genome assembly GCF_036245765.1 of Copidosoma floridanum. NCBI lineage: Eukaryota > Metazoa > Arthropoda > Insecta > Hymenoptera > Encyrtidae > Copidosoma > Copidosoma floridanum. The sequence goes on along the minus strand of NW_028321897.1, from coordinate 37,092,977 downwards.
TTATTCTCCTAGCAACGGGGCTGCATTAAATTACCTGTGTCACAGCTTAACAATAATCGGGTGGAAAGAGTAGTGACAGGCGAGATAAGCAAATAAAAGAGCAGCGTTCGTCTTTCACTAGCTCTCTTTAATTTTGTGCCTTTTCTTTGTTTAGTGATAAATAGGGAGAAATATTATTTTGGAAATATCTGTGGTCTGTTTTTGTTAATAAAAATTATAATCATGAAACTAGTGGTATATATGGGGGCCGGTTATTATTATTATATCATTATTCTCGAATATTTCCAATATCTATGGAAGCCTACTTATGAACTCCCTCTGTTTTATGTTTGATATGCCCAAATTTTTCTAATCTGCTGTTTATTTAAGTCTGTTGTCTCGCACGATTTCTCTTCGGGTTCTAAGAGTAAGAAAAAATGCCAAACACGGGGAGCGGACGTAATAATAAATATAAATCCAGGAAAAAGAAAAAAAAATTTTCTACGACCTCATTTTCGCCTGATAAGTGCCTTCCCTCTTTTGCCCGGGAAGTAAGGTATAAAATTGATTTTATTACAAATGGACTGACGTTGTCGTTGATATGCACACAAGTAGAAAGAAGACTTTGAAAATCATCTCTTTTTTAGCGCTTGCCGCTTGTCTCCTTGATCCTTGATCCTGTGATTATCAGCAGTTGGTGCCCTAGTCCTGTTTTCCTGCAGGTCGATGTCACCGTCGCTTGCAGAATATGACTGCTCCTGTCCTTTTTGATTGGCTTCTCGGCTTCTCGATTTTTAATCGTTGTATTCTCACGGTACTGCACTATGTGTGCTTCTCGGCGTGCAAAAAAATTTTGACTCTTACCAAACCCCACACCTAGCACTAAAACTGTTAGGTGGGAAAACCGAAAGGTAAGGAGGTGCTTCGCGAGAACGATCAAAACCTTGGAATCTTGAAGACTTTTATTTAAGATACTTATTTATAAAGCAAAGACGCGTGTGTTTTCCCGATTAATTGCCCGATCTCTCCGAGTGTTCTCTTCGTTCTCTCTCTGTCCCAGTCTTCTCTTCGTTCTCTCGATTTTGAAGCTTGCCGGGTCTTATATTACCTCGTTCCCCTCCCGTCGGTACCCTCTTGATAAGGTAGCTTCGTGGTCACCAGGGGAAGTTAGTATGATATGCTTAGCATATTGTACGTAACAACATATTAATTAAGTACATTTAATTCTTTTAACAGTGATGGATCTGAAGCAATAAAAAATAATTATCTAAGACTTAAAGAATTTTATTTAACGACTCTCTAGATATGACAATTACAATACGTACAAACACTAACACACACATTTGAATAGACTTTTATAAATTATAGTTTTGACAAAATTGTGGTATAAAATTTAATGATGTTAATTATTTTTTACAAAAAAAAAATGTATTTGTTGAGTTTATAAAATAAAATAAAAAAGGCAATTGATGAAATTTAAATTTAGTTCTAGTAAAGACAAGTGTCTAGTAATATAAATATTTTACAATCCATTACGATCTGGTAAGGACATTCTGGGATATGACTTATTACACATCACACGCATACACACACCAGCGAATCACGAAGCTAGAATACTCAATTTAAATTCTAATTATGTCGTACGATAATGTGATGTTTTGTCTGTTACAATACTGCCAGAGCAAGTTCATGAAAAATTAAAAATATACTGTTAGTACATAAGAACTCTTTTTAATACGAAGAACCAGCCAGAAAAATATTAGGCAGTAATAACAATTTGGATCAAGAGTCAAGAAGCAATACATTGAAATCAAGCAAAAAGAAAGTTGAGCGGCGTTGGCTCAGTGGTAAGCGTGCTTGCTACTGATACAACGCTGTTCTAGGGGTTGTGGGTTCGATTCCCAGTGAGTGCAGATTTTTTCAAAAACTGTTTTCACCGGAAAAAGTTCCTATGTAACCCCGGCTGTTTCGGGGTGGATTTTTCCGTGGAATTTTCCTTCAGAGTAATTCCAGGGTTTTTTCCTTGCTCCACAGGTCTTCGGGCCTGGGTGAATGCGAAACAGTGTTAGGGCCTAATAGGTAGGGATTAGTGGGCCCGATGCCAGGTAGGGATCGCTGGCCTTACCGGCGAGGAGTGACCCCTGAAACATGGGGCTTTTCTGGGGATGCTAATTAGCCTGGATCTAATGCTTCGGACCCAGGCTACACAGTGGCGAGTTGACCCGATGCACTTCCCCCCCGGTGCAGACAGTGTCAGCTTAACTGACAAGGTGTGTTACACCAGAGATACTTCCACTGTGCCCATGGTATGATTTGTGTGGTATCAGTTAAAGAGAAGATTTTGGGTAAATGGGTGTGGCAATACACTCCCACACATAGGTGGTGAGTGGGTGGCCCCGGTGACTGGGCCAATAGGGTGTCGTGGTAACCCGAAAAAAAAAAAAAAAAAAAAAAAAAAAATCAAGCAAAAAGAAAGATATACCAAGTCATGAGATAAACAAGACAAAAAATTAAGAGATAGAAGAAAAAAATAATATTGTAAAGTTAATAGAATATGTACTAAAAAAATCATAGTATTTGTGACTATTAATTATACTTGCATAATTTCTAGATTTTTTCAATATTTGTTATATTTACCTTAACGTTCCTCATCCTCTTGTTTTCTCACAGTTAAAAAGACTTTCATTTGTTTATGATCTAAAAATTTTTTTTATGCATAAGCAGAGTTTCTAAATAGCACCAATGTTATGTTATTTTTTTTGTAAATAAACTAGCTTTAAGAATTTAAATGTCATATTTTTTTTAAGTGTAAGCCACTCTCCTTAAGAAGTGTATCTTAAAAAAATTCTTAGATAGCGAAATCTAGATAAAAGAGGTCAATATATAATAATTTAACATAATTCTTACCCATCGATCAATAAGGTCAATATCTATGATGTCGGCGCTCGACCTAAGACACGCCTAAACAGAGCAGTGGAGAAGGGTGCCCGCCGAGGCTTTGGAGGTGAAGTTGGTTAACGCGCCTTGCCGACAAGAAGGAGGCCCAGGTTCGTCTCTTGGCCAACACAGATAACTTTTTTCACTGCTTTGTAATTTTTACTAAAAAAGTTTTTCGCGCTCTAGCGATTTTCACTATAAACATAAGCGCGATATTTCTGTAAGGTAAAAAATATAGATAGCGTAATTAAGACTAAAGAGGTTAGTACATAATAGTTAGAATTCAAAATTTTATAATACTTACTTAATTGGATAAGTAATTAAATTTAAAAAATTATATATTTCTACGTATTTAGTAACAAATTATTTAATTTCTTATTTTCATTCTGATTTAAAAATATTAAAAGTGCGTTAAGTTTCAAAAATATTGTTACAAACTATTCATTTTATTTCTGAGGATTTTGTTGTAAGTTTGTCGATGAAAATTTTTTTTTTACTACTATTAGATATTGCACAAAGCTATTTAGGACATTACGGAAATTCCTTAAATTCTAGAATATCATTATGTAAACGTGCCATATAATCACTGGCATGATTGAAAAATCTCTGGTTTTTGCTTGTAAACAACTTTTACTCGTTTAACCACGTGCTTTGTAAGATCTTTTGCTGTTCAATGGTCAGTATTTCCTTACAGTTAATATGCGTTACTGTGGTAAACGCTTACGTTTTATATACAGACTAGTGGCTCCCCGTCTCGGCTTCGCCCAAGACTCACTAAATAGACCACCGTAGTATGTTAAGATGTAATGTAAAACGTTTGCAGTTGAAACTTTTACATCTACTTTTGACACTTCTTATAACAAAAATGTTCTTATTAAAAACATAAATGTTCGATATCCATACAGTTTATTTCATCAAGTAAAAAGCTGTTAAAAGTGAAAAAAGTATAACTAGGCTGAAAAGTCCCGTATATTCCTTATGCCATAAAATAATCGTTGGCCCTACAGGGCCGTTGATTTGCAGTTTCTCTTATTTAATCTACAAAAAGGACTATTGTTAAAAGCTGTAAAGATTTAGAACTTACAAACAAAAATAATTTAAAAAATTTTTGTTCTTTTATCTCATAACTTTATTACCACAGCAACAAAGTCCTGGAGTTTAATCTCTAAATTTGTTATTACCACAAAAATACAAATACATATTCTACCTATTTGAAAATCTGGAAGATTTAAGAGATTACTGTGATGGTTGTAGTGAAAAGCTAATCCCTCACTTAATAAATTCTTTATTCATTAATTTTGATGCTGTTTTAATCTCGATCAATATTTCTTGACACCTAAAAATGTATTTGTTACATGCATATGAAGTTTTTCTTTTAATTTGACTTTTTGGCATAGTTAAAACTCTTAAGAGCTCTAAGGGTTATTTTTTCAACTTGATTATGTTGTAATATGTTTGTTGGCAAGGTAGTTCAGTTCCAATGACCATAAAAAGGACTGGTGAGCTTTTTAAGTAAACTCTTTCTAGTCTTAAGTTACCAGCAAATGTGATTGCATTTATACCTCAGGGTGATTTTCTCTGACATGCTACTGTAGTACCAGACTGGTCGGGAGGAGACCTTCATCTGAAGCGTTGGAGGTAATTGTAGAGCTCTTTCTTAACATCTCCTGGGATTGCACTGGAGACGTTGATGTCTAAGGCACCTTCTGTTTTTGCAGAAGAGTTAAGTGGTTTTGGTGATCTAAGGTGAGGGGATTGAATCGTGATGCTTGCCCGTTAGAGACTGTCCCGTTTGCTCAAATTCCTTTTTTTCATATCTGTTAGGATCTCCCAGCACAGACCTTGATCAGCCTTGTAACGAACAATTCCCCTCCTTATGTCTGCCAGTCAATAACTGGCTTGGTTTAATAGCAGCCGGCTTTACATAGTCTTTTAGTCGACCAATCGTTTCCGAAAATGGTAGTAAAAATATATTTGTTGCCAAGGTAGTTTGACGTTAGGTGGCTTTTAAAAAAACCGATGAGGTTGATAGTTAAATAATGAACGTAAATACTTATAATGGCCCTGAAAAGGGCCAGTGGTAAAATTTCTAGTTAAACCTCACAATTATTCTTGATGATGGAAAGCCAGCTGCGGGTAGCTTGACTCTTATCCTTAGAGTCTCTGTGTATGGAGACCGTACTGGAGAGAGGTACACCACTGGCCAAAGAATATTTTGTCTTCTAATTGTTCCCTAGATAACCAACTGCCCATCATTAATTGGAAAAATGGACTTGAAGAATACCTTCTCTGTAGGTTTGCCGTTCTAACAACCAGTAAGAAGGAGGCCGTCATGGCTGCTCGTACTCTTCAGGGCTGTCTTCCCTGGCTTGCATTTAAATTAGAAAATTATTTAACGGCCAGATGGTAGAACAACTACAAATATTTCAAATGTTGGAGCAGGTTGTGCTCTGGCTAGATACGTTTTCTGGTATTCCACTAGAGACGTTGACGTTCTGAATCCCTATTTGTCCGTGGTACTAGATTGTTTTGGCGATTCGAGGTTAAAACCGATTTATTTCCCTTGCCCATGGAAGAAGAATGTCATCAATAGCCAAGATGCTCGGCTGCATGACTTTTTACTCAGTTCTTGGCATAATGTCGATGAACGACTACGATATTTGACAACTCGATGGGGCATGTTACAATTACTCTCAACTATCTTTGATTGCGGGTGACTTCAATTTTACCTCGACGCCACCTAGCGAATCTTACTAAGCTAAAGTGCAAAGCTAGCTCATTTTAGCACAACTTTGAGCTCGTTTATGGCTATTATCATTAATTTTTTCCAGAAAAAAGTATGCAAAAACCATTTTGGAGTTATCAAGAATCAGTGTGCAAAGTTTCAGGAAAATCGGCTCTGTAGCTTTCGTGGTAAGCAATTACAACGGTTTTAGTGACTTTGCTTTATATATTAATAAGATTACAAATACAGAATTTTGTATGTAGCTACATGAAATAGAGATTTATAATCAAGTTTTCATTTTGTCATTTTTAAGAAATTTTGTTGTTGTTTAAAAAACTAAGAATGCTTGTAACTCTTATATAAACAACATTTTTAGTTAACTTTTTTATTATTAAAGTTTGTTCTATACTTAAGCAAGTATACTTGACTCTATATGCTTAAATAAGAAAATGGCTGTGATGTTTACAATTGTTGATTTTGCAAAGTTGTTTTCTACGTAAAAACTTTTTTTTTACTTTGTGTTTAATATCGGAATATATGCTAAAAGATATGATTCGTACAAACAAAAATAATCCTTTTTCAATAATGATAGTTACCATTTCAAATTTAATAGGTTTTTCAAATAACAACCAATTTATTTTTTGTAATGAAACACGCAGAACCATATTTGTCTTCCAAACGTACTGATTCTCATAACTCGGTTAATATTGTTCTGTAACAATTTGTTTCACAGTATCTACAAAATTGTTGTTTTTTCGGTCATTCCAACATTATGAGCAAAGATTTTATGATACAAACAAGTTTTATTTACTTAATCTTTTTCTGACAAACAATTTTTCTCCACGTAAAATTTTTCTACATCTAATAGAAGTTGATGTACAAGTCAACAACTAAATAAAAAAATTTCATCTCTTAATGCATTGATAATCAACAAAGTAAATGACGTTTTTAGAGCGTTAAGATTTTGCTCTGTACTTCTAAAGAAATTTTCAAAAGGTGAATAAGTTTTTAACGTAGTCCATTGTTGTCAATTGTAATTATTCTATAAGCAATAAAGTTATAACAGTGACGTAATATTAATGTAACAACAACTATTTAATTACGATCAAGCTTGTGCTCAGCATTTTATTTCTTTCTTAAGTGGGTCATACCATGAAAAAAATATGGCTGCACCTTCTGGAATTCCATGACACATAGTACAAATTTTTACCTACATTTTTACATGAACAATTTTGACAGCTGTCAGAAATATCTACAGATTTTTATTTTTGACATGAAATGAATTATTAGATCCTCATTAGGTAAACTGCTATGGTTTTTTAAAAAAACTTTTAAAATAACTAATATTGCTCATGACAACACGATATGTAAAAAAATGTCATAATGATCTTCAAGATTCAAAATGACTGGCATTATGTCGTGCAAATAATATGTCAGGCAACTATTCCAATCTCTTTATTATACTATTCACTAGAAGTTCTAGTTAAAGACACTTTTTGTAGCTAAAAATACGTGATGTGAGTACGTGTAAGTAAGAGTCGTTGCAAATCCCTAACAAATACCTTTATTTTCAATCGAGTTCTTAACGCACACAATCTCAAAAAGTCACAAATTTCACACATATTGTGAAACAGGCCCACAAAGCCTTAGCAAGGGATCCCACCTTTACAAAGGATTCCGTACAGTAAAAAACACTTCTGTTTTACTTCAGTTCAAAAAGGTTATACATTAAGGAAGTTAAATTTTATTTGTTATTAAAAAAAAAGTACTAAACCTACTTCCTCATGGTTTTTAACAAAAAGTTGCTTACTATTTATTGCAAAGTGTGAGCTTAAAAGTTTTGCTTGTATCTGTATAATTATTAGTTTTTTTCTCACTTTTTTTCAGTGAAATTCGGTATTAGTTTATCAAAACTCACTAAATTTGGAACACTTTATGTTGGGCTTTAGCATGCACTTTAAATGCCCAAAGCAATCACGGGAATTAGCAAAAAAAGACAAAAGAGCGATGGACCTATAGCTTTTTCTACCTCTCTCTTTTTTTTAAACTGCAAGATCAAAGCTCATGCCGACGCTATACCTACATATCTATATTTATACTGTGTGCCATTAGTATAGAGTTTTCATTTTTGCGATACTAAAAGTCGTTGTATATAATGACAAAAATAAAAAAAGAGAAATATGTATATCTTTCTCTAATTACTTGGGAAATCAACAAGCCATTTTCCATGTACAAAAAAAACTACAGAATACAAAACCTTATTGACTACCAACTATCAGTATTTAAAAAAAGCTTTAGGAAACAGCAGTTGTTGCAACACTTTAGCCTGTCACAACAAACCCCCAACACCTACATAAGAGCTCTCCATGATGAGCAAAGACAAGGAATATAGGGTGGGGGACATACCCCCATCTGGGTTCCCCTTCCAACTTTATGTGTAGAAAGAGGGCTCCCCCACTTTTTAGTTACTAAAAAGATTCAAATTTTTCTCTTTTAGTAAGTACGAAAATTCGTTTCGTAATAAAATGTTTCTTCAATAGAAAAAGTCTGAAATTTTTTTTAATTTTATTTTTTTACATGACATCAAAGTAAAATGTGATGTTTAAGGATGTGGTATGAATTTTAAGTAAGTAACAACAAAAGTAAGTACGTTTATTAGTTGATCTTCAAATTCAAAACTTCTACATGTGCCATCCTATAAAACGATGCAATATTGTGTGTCAAATCGCATACATATTCTTTTGTTAAGTATTCACACTTTGTCCTATCCCTAGACACGACTTTTTCATACACACTTTCTACATCTAAGCCATTCCTATAACTTACAATTTTCTTTACAATATCAGATGTATAGTAGTCGATTTGTGCTTCATAGGTATGACAACCTTTTTCTGGGATATAATCTACAAATTTCTGCACAACAGTAGACATCAAATTCGACAAATCACGCAATACACGTAAATGACGATCAGTACATTTCACGATGAATTCGCTTAAATGATCAAAGGTCACCTTTTTTAAAACTAAACTACAACAGTATTGCTTCATGACACTACCACTAATACCTTCTTTTCATCCTCCTTCAAGCTCAATAGCCTTACCGTTATAACTCACAGTAAACTTTAGGGACTAATTGAAGCCATAAATTTTAATGCCCTGCAAGTTACTATCATCCGTAGTAAAATACTTCTTAATATCTGTAAACGTCAATTTTAATTCGTTTTAATCCAAAATTTTTAAAGGAATCCCTTCGAAATCTGTGCTTAATAAACAAACGACAGGTTTACAATCGTTATCAAGTAATGTCTTATATTCCAGATAAACTACGGCTTTTTTTGCACAAATGATTTATTCAACCCACAAAGCTTGCCAAAAATCTGTGGAGGTAACTATTGATACTACTTTACGCTTGAGAGATCGATTGCTACCGACTTCCGAACCCTCTTTTTCTAGGACTCCATTTTTCTGTTTAATTGTACTGACGGTACGACGATCAGTCAGAGACTAACAACGAATCCAACTTTTTTATACAAGTCATAGCTCAAAAGAGACAGTGTGAAAGACGTTTGAAGGTGGCAAGTCGCGTTATAGCATAAAAAATCTTGTCAACAATACATCCAGGACAATGTTAGTTGAAACAAGTAAAATAGTCTATTATGCGCCGATATAAACGCTGAGTAAAAAATTTTTTACAAACTAAAAGCATTCGGAGGTAGGATCGCAAAACGCTGTTGCGTTTATTTTTGGAATTTATATAAATGTAACATTACTATCTGTCACGAGAATTTCAAGAATGTGCAGACTGCAAATTACAAGTATATTTATGGATACACTTATATCAAGAACATTTTACTGCAACTTTTTTCTAAATCTTTTACCAGACAACCGCTACCGCGCAACACCAAGCTTCTCAAATTTTTTTGCTACACCCCAATAAAATGAAATGTCTGGCAGTTCTGTCATTCTTTGTTAAATCAGCGAAAAAATTGTCAAGAAACTTTCGAAAACAGAAATCGTTGCGCATGTAAAACAACACTGGTAGTATGCATTGTGATTTGCAACAGGATTTTCAGTATCCGTAGGATATCCATAACGTTTACAAAGCTTAAATTTTAGTTTATGAGCGTTATTTAAGGCACACCGATATTTTTTAAGATTCGGTTTTAATGCATGATGCACACAACACACAACACACTTCCGATGACAAATCTTTTAAAGATGGACAGTCAATCACGTATCCTAAATTTATGTCTTGGCAAATAGCTATTTTATGTAAATCGTACCACTTTTCACAACCCTTAGTGAGAATTTTATTTCTACTTCTTGTAGTATCATTCAAAATTTTTAAAAATGATATTTGCGGTATTCTCCCCTTAAAAAAATCATCTATGATGATGTCGGGACAACCAAACGTTTTGTTGTTACACCACCTCACTTAATATTGGCGAGCGACAAGCAGGTGTTACTACCCAATGTGTGGAAGAAACATTGTTCAAAGCAATGATAGCAACTTCTTTCGCCACCGTTACGTATTTTTCTACCTAAAAAGACAGAATGTTGACTACGAGGTCCATTGCGATCTATGGATGTTTAAGCGTACCAACAGAAACTAAACAGAGATGATTGTTTTGTCCAAGCAATGAGTGTAAGTATATGTTGTTAGTGGTGCCATCTACCCGCTAAAGTTGACCATGATTTAACGTGACGCATCAATTTCAAGAATATTTTCGTACTTAGCATGCACTAAACAATTAACAGTCGAAGTTAGAACGTGGGCAAATCGAACGTCTGATCTAACGCTGATGTACTTCATAAGGTTCTAATGAGAACATTCGTTGGCCGATAAATCCGGTGTTAAATCGGAAGCACAGAGACAGTAACGGTGGGGATAAGGTATGCGATCAATGTGATTTGCTTTAGTAAGAAAGTGAACGTGAGTACCCGAAAACAAGGTATGATAAGCATCTACACATAAACTACTACTTTTAAAGTCTGGCTGTAATGGTTTGGAGGGAACTTGAACTTCATCAATGTACAAAAAAAGAAAGTTTATATAAAAATGATAAAAATTAAACAGATTCATCGTGCGATCGCCATTATAAGCTTGATTTTCAACGAAACTGACGGTTACCCACTGAGGTAACTGGCCCAAAATAATACCATCCAAAGTTTCTCTGTGAATGCTGCTATGCATCATTATAGCTTTTACTTTGACACATGTGAGTGGACATTTTGCTGTACTCTTTGACAGACCTTTGGAATGGGCTAATAAAACGGATGGGTTTATTTTAACGCGTCTCATTAAAAAAATTTGCGTCTTCGATGCGAACGGAATTCGAGTTTGAAGTGTCTACGGGACAAAATGCATTGCGAGATCTTACTGATCGCATTCTTACCTCGACGCCATTGATGAGTAATTTTTTTTGATTGCATACATCGCAATGAAGATGACCTGTCAGATCAATCGATTTCTTTGCTGGTAGTAGCGTACGTCGCTTGACGAGTCTTGCGTTGGCATCCAAAACATCGTCCTTTTTTGTTGCTATATTGTCGCACCATAAGTCACTCGTTAAGTGGGATGATTTTGCCGCAAGTCCCTAATTCAATAAGGTTTGCAATCACACATTGTAAGCGTACGTGTTGTTAGGATGTAATACAGGTTGCTGATTAAAAATATATAGACTTGGTTGAACAACAGATGCATAAAGTACTTTATTGGATCTACCTTTAAGATCTTAGATGCTTTTTCAGCATTCAATTCTTTATCTTCATTAACGACTAACTTTACACAAAGACTGAGCATCGTGTGTGCGAGATCAACGTATTCGTCACCGTTACCTAGTACCACAAATTCGATCGGTGAACCGTCCGTGAGCAATGATATTGGCTTGTATTGAATCCAGTGCGATCCCTCGATAGTCGTTTGAGTCGTTGGAGTATCAAACAAAAGAAGCTCGGACTTTAAGCACTTGCACGAGCGACATTGTCAAAAAAGCATTTTTTTAAATGTAACTTTCAAAAATATCTCCTGCAATTCTCTGTCCCTTCCTCTTTTTATTTTTATTGTTCTTTTTTTCTTTTTTTTTATCTTGCTAGTACAATTTTTTAGTATTTTTTTTTTTTTTTACTTTTACGCTAATCATGCCTTGACAGCACAGTTCTACGAAACAATTGCAACTGAAATGGTTCGTAGAGTCATCCAACTTTATATACCGAACCTTCCATGAGCTTGTCCAATTTTTTCTCGGCTTCTTTTTAAGCGCATTACCAGACTCTATTACACAAGTGCGAAATGTCTCTTGGAAAGAAATATTTGTAGTGGTGACGTCAGACATAATATTCAAACCTGTAGGAACAGCTTCTTTACCAACAGCTTTGGCACCGCGTTTCATAAGTAATTAAACTCGTTAAAATCCTCCAGCAAGAAACGATCTGATACCTCCATATCCTGATCGATAGTTAGCCCCAACATTTATGCCTTCAACACCTCCTCTACTGTTTCCATAAATTGTTGTCAGACTTCTACCACCACCACCACCACTTTAGGCGATAAAGAAGTCAATTCATTTAAAGTGAAGCGTTACCATCAGCGTTTCAAAGTTGAATAGTATGGGAGCACCAATTGTGTCCCTTATATTAATTTTAATGTTGTGAATTAAGTTAAACAATAATAGTATATAGATAGGTGTTGAGGAAATTTTATTTTTGATGCAACTGTACGCATTACCTTGAAGGTCCAACGACATCGTCCAAGATCTTGTATAATTTTTCAGACAATGGTAAGCAATACATTTGTATTCACTGCGCACTGTTTCAAAACAGACTATTCTTAACAACTGTAAGGTTCAACCGCTTTCGTAACCTTTGGCAAATACTCTTCTCGTCTTACTGATATGAACTCAATTCCCAACGTTGTACTTTAAATTTCCATAAATATGCCTGTCATACGTTGCTTTATGTTTTCAAGTGCTTGCGCAACATTATGCAAAGTACCGTCTGCTGGCGCCATCTTTGTTGGTGAATGCTTCGCACGATTACTTGCTTCTATTATACTTAGAAGAATGCTTACTCAGCGTTGATTGTTTGTGAGTGTAAAGTATCGCCACATTCTTTCTTTCATAGTTCTTATAAAACGTTCAGCTATTGCAGCCTTTCTCTGTGGGCTACGTGCTACTCTGTATTTAATTTTATTTTCTTGTGAAATGGATTGCATTTCATGACCTACAAATTCTGTACCTTCATCCATTTAGAGACATAGTAGTGTACGATCGTCACTTCTTGATAAAATATGTTAAAATGCTTTGGCGACGTTTTTCAATGTTTTGTTTTTAATAAGTACCACCCACGCGTATTCGCTAAGGACATCGATGACAACGAGAATATAAGCGTAGTCATCATCGTAAGTTTTTAAGGTCCTTAAGTCCATTGAATCAGCTTCTCACACGTCGTCAAAGATACGCACGTTATAGCTTCTTCTGGGAAAGCAATTTCTTATAGGTCTATGTAAATTAAAGGTATCTTGACTCTCTAGTCAACTAATAAAATTCGATCGCAAAAATTTATTTTTCACCACACTGGCAAGTTTGTTACCACCAGCGTATGCAGTTGGTCGCGCCGTTTTGTAATAAAGTTTTTTTAAAGTCTTATGCATTATTTGTTTTTTCCTTTTTCTTTTTAATGTTAGATCCAATGGCTCTCTTAATGCGAGAAAAAAAACGTCTTCAATGTTATCTTGCAACACATGCAGCGGGCTGTCAATAAAGTGACTGTTCACTTATCCAGTGGTATTTGTCCGGCAAGCATACGCAAAAAAGCAAGTTCAGCCAACGCCTGATCGACTTTTAGTTATTGGCCCTACTTTCCAGCAGTATAGGCAAGATTGTGCTGACGACATGCATTGTCCAAGGGATTTAAACCCACATAATTGTGCTCAATGCGCTTCGATAGCTTCGTTCCAGGACTGCAAAGTTTGTATACAGGTACATGCATCTTAAAAGGTAATAAGTCGGTTAAAATGTCGAGAGCACTGTTTTTTTCCTCCTCTTCGAGTTTTGCTTCTGTTTCTTCGCTTTGGTCACCTTTCCACTTAATCGACGCCATGTTTGTACTTGATTTGATGGAGACACAAATTTTTTTTATTTTTCTTTATTTTTCAGTGACGTCATCGATTCAGGACCGCTTTGATAAAAAAAACTTCCGCTAGTCGACGTAGATCTTGGACTCTTATTTGGCGATTTTGATTTGTCGTCGTTGTCGTCGTCGATCAGTAATTTAAATATTCAAGCGTTTCCAATACACTCTTGCGGAATTTTTGCCATACGGAGTGCCATTGCAAACAGATCATGCTGCCCCGGTGTGCATTTTTTCCTCTTCCTTAAGGCATCGTTCATCAGATTGACAATATTCAACTGTGTCATGCAAATGCCACCTATAATGACGGTATGTTCATCGCTACACTCAAAGTTATCAGTAGCGCGCAATCGTCGCATAATAACTACAGCTTATTAACAAAACTTTTTCGGCATGCTTTCAATAACCTCGGTATCCTGCCTTTCCTCCTCTTAACGCTTCTCTTCATTCTCGTAAACGTCGTCGTCAGAGTGATCGTTACCTTATGGTACCTTGGCGTTCTCCGTGATCGTGTCAGCATGTCATTTTATTTTGCTATCCAATTTTCTAAGCTGCAAATATCGTTGTGAAATTTGTTGGTATTTCTTCCGTTTTTCTAACTTATTGGTATACGGTTAATTCAAGATGTCGTTCATTTCTGCGTCGAGCCGACTCATCGTTGTATCCGGCGTTTACTCAGAATTTAGACCATTGTTGAGGAAAATACACTTCACAATCAATCGACGGTTTCTTGAGGCCGAAGAATGATTTTTTTTTTGCATGCTCTACGTTTGTTACATTATTGACAATAACTTTCCCAGGAGTGGACTCAACCAAGTAGGTAAGAGACTTTCTTCCTGTTGAATGATAATTTTTTTCTTTGACGACGGATATATATTTGCGTTTGCAAGCTTTTTGAGAACGCCAGTGTGTCTACAAAATGAAGCGTCGAATCCTTGTGCGTTGTGAGCAGTTAAATAATAATTATTATCATTTAATTTTGCCTTTGGTTTAGAACCGAAGATTTTGGACTACAGTCTCACACTCTTTCACAGGCCACAGGACAGCAGAATGTTTAACTATTTGTTAGTCTGTATAGGGAAGATGCGGGTGTGGCTTGTACTCTAACTTTAACTAATTACTATAATTTTATACAACAATGTTTTAAAATTACAAAAAACGTATCTTGAAGTTTAATATAAATAGAAAGGAATGTAAAATTTTAATCAAACTTAATTCATTTACTTTTTCCTTAATCGAAGGAACCACAAGATCCTTGAAAACTGCCAGTTGTGCCCACTAGCCAAGCAGAGCTGGCAAGATGGTGGAGCAGAACTGGCAACAGAAGCAGTTCACTATAGATATGCACGGCCACATAATAATCAAGAAAAAATAAATGATAAATATCGAGTAGTAAGGACAGTGCAAATTAAATAATTAACTAAACGTGTAATACCTTTATTGATTTTTTTTATAACAACTATTTATCGCAATGATTGAATCTTCGGTTATAGTTTAAATACAACGTCTTTAACAACAGTGTATAATTTCTTCAAACAAACGTGTTTCAAAGTAATAATTAAAAAATAATCGAAAATATGTAAAACAATACTTTGAAAAATTTTTTTTTGTTTGATTTACTTTGACCTAAATTTTAGATTTGTATTTATCTTAACATTTCAATTTAAGTGCAATAATCCAAACTGAAAGAGGAATTTTTAGAACGTTTTTTTCCTTCTTTTTTTAAATTGCTCTCATCTTATATGTTAACGTTTATGAGGATATGAAAATAAACATATTACAATGATTGCAGTTTTTTTTCTCTTTTTTTGTAAGTATAACTGAGGATAAGAATATTGTATAGTAATATATTATAAAAGGTAGTAATTAATTTACAGAATTATAACATTCATTTGTTTGGAACTGCAGAAAATAGAAGGATAATTAAACTTGTGATTACTTATACTAAGTCTTTTTTTTCTCCTTCGTCCTTGACTTTTTTTAGTTAATTACCAATGTAATAAGGGCATCAAGATTTGCTGAAACGCCTGTCTCAAGGCATAGCTTGTAGTGCCAATAGTATTTTACTATATTAGTATCTTTCTGGCATTAAAGACAAGTTTTTTTGAAACTTTATTTGCGTTTTGCACAAAGGACTTTGCACTTTTAAATCACTTTTATATTTTAAATTGTCACACGTCAAATGTGTAATTTTTTCGCTGTTTTTTTTAAAGCCTTTGTGGGAATATCACGCTCCATACATTTAAAGTCATTCGAAAGCTTTTTTGTTGATTCTTCGTTACAGTATGTATCATTGTATTCCATCGTCACGCACGATACCTAATGGATGATAGTTCCAATGGCTAAGGGGGCCAAAAATTATTGACAACTGGATGTACTCATATAGTTTCATAATGGCCGACACCTTAGATACCACTTTCTACCGTAGTGGGTCTTGATCTTCAGGAGAATTATTTTCACTGGCCGTGTTTTCAGTTTGCGGCTTTTTAGTTCTTACACTTTTTCGCTGCTGAGTTGTACAATTTAATCCTATTCAGTGCATGTCTTTCGCCCCCTCAGCTGATCCATATGTTATATGAACGGGAATAACATCTTCCCGTGTTTGTGCCTTGGTCAGAAAATAAATATCCTGTATTGGACACTTGTGTTCAAAAAATTTGGTTATATAGTTTGTGCCAAAAGGTTTTTTAATAAGGACATTTATTTTTATCTTAGAACGATTTACTCTTACAAATTTTAGTATAAGATCAGATTTCTTTTCAATATCTTTGGCAGGGGTTTTCACTTTTGTGGTTAATATTACATTTTTTTTCAGCGCTTGGGCGTTTTGTGCTGGTAATTGTCTTGCCCCTCCTACTTCAATTATTGGTGTTTCATTTAGGGTCGCTGAAGAAAATGCTACATCACATAGCTAATAATGTTGGACCTCATACCTGGCGTATAGAGTGGTACATGACTGTTTTTTAAGGATAACATACGAACAAATTCATTTAAAGACATTTCCATTTGGTGTTCATCGATCGGTTCTTCAGTCATTATATCTAACCAATGTCCTTTTATTATTACATTGTGGACCTTGATTTGGTTCTTATTTGTTAGAAGTGCGGGTACCATTGGTGCTGCTTGCTCCGTTATTTCATCTGGCGAATACAACAATGGGTTAAATAGCTCCTGCAATGTTAAGACTTCTTATAAACTATTTGCCTCACAGAGTGTGTAATTCTGTAAGCGTAAATATGATGGTGGTTATGGTGTTTATTAATTGATACATGTATATGTATGTGTACTGTTGTTATGTATTTCGTGCTGTTAATACTTGTAACAATTTATAGGTTATATGTGGAAGGTACGTATGAAAATAAAATTAGGTTCATGAGACTATTGGATAATGGGTAGAAAATACTTAGATTTATACAGTCATGACTTATCATACTATGCCAAAATATTTGTGGATTCACATTATAATGAAAAAAGTTATTTAATATATGCTAAAGCTTAATATTAAAAAAAATAATTTGACAACTAAGTAACATGCAGCTGTGATGAAATATAACATGCGCTTCAATCTAAAAGCCTCACAGTTTTTATTTTTTAGTGTTTTTTTTTTTTTTTTTAAGTTATTCTTCTGTAGGTGCTTTATGCGTGGGTGTAAATAAACAATTTAAGATTTTGACCTTAAGAGAAAGTAAGACGAAAGTGGATTTTGCTTGATTCTCCCCCTTCCCCTCGTGACGTACTTCCGGTTTTCTCTACACCACATAATAACACAACACATCACCATGCCACACATTTCAAATTTTATGAATTTAATTTCTTTTTCTTTTAACTAATTCTCAAAAAAAAAAAAATTAAAACAGTTCCAAGAAGATTCGAACGCATGACTTCTTACGTTCTGGTTACGGCCTTTATCTACTCTGCTATGAGCTGGCCCAACATAGAGAGCCCAACTATTAGATGTTTTCTTACAGTTTGTAAATTATATTTTTTTTAAATTTTTATTTAAAGTTAATTTATTTATTTAGTATGGTTATAAATTAAACAAGCAGCCCGCCGTCTCAGCTTCGCCCGAGACTTACTAAACAAAACACCATAATGTGTTGACATGTAATGTTAAACGTTTTCAGTGAGAAATTTGACAAACATTTCTGACACATCTCAAAACAAAAATCTTATTAAAAACATACTTTTTCAGAATCCATATACTTCATTTGGTCAAATAATAAGGTGTAAAAATTCAAAAAAATAATTATGATGAGAAGTACCGTGCGTTCTTTATGCCATTAAATAATCAGTGGCCATAAGGAGCCGTTGATTTGCAGTTTCTGCCGTGTAATTCACAAAAAGAACTATTTTTTAAAGCTGTTAAGATTTTAAACTCCCAAAAAACTAATATTAAAAAACAAATTTTTTTCTTTTATTTCACAACTTTATTAGCAGAGCAACGAAGTCCTGGACCTTAAACCCTACATTTTTTATTGCCACAAAAACACAAATACATTTTCTACTTATTTAAAAATCTGAAGCAGGATCGTTAATGATTTCAGAGATTGCTGTTACGACACAATGAAAAGCTGATCCCTCACGTAATGGACTCTTTATTTGTCGATTTTGACACTGCTGTTCCAATCTCGATAAATTTTCTACGTCAGTTTCTTGACGCCTAAGTAAAATTGTATTTATGAGATACATTTAAAGTTTTTCTTCCACTTCACCCTCTTGGGCTTGTTGTAGAGCTCTTTTCCAACGTCTCCCGGTATAACGTCCAAGACGTTGGTGTCTAGAGGACCTTTTTTATTTGCAACTTTAGTTGTTTTGGTGATCTTAGATTAAGGGATTGGTTAGTGATACTTGTCCAGTGGAGGCTGTCCCCTTGGCTCAAGTTTTTTTTCCTTTAAAGCTGTTATAGGTTTGCCCAGAGCAGACCTTGGAGAGGATCAGTGATTTCTGGTTGAATGCTTAGAGTCGAGAGGGTAATATAGGGTCGTCAGTCACCGGGTTTTGCAGCCTTGCAAAGAACAACTCCGCAGGTGACGTCTGCCAGTGAATGGCTGACTTGGTTAAATAGTGTACGTCGTTAGTTAATATACCCTTTTAGTCGACGAATCGCTTCCGGAAATAGTAATAAAAATATATTTGTTTGCAAGGTAGTTTAAACTCAGGGGTCCCCTAAAAAGAACCAATGAAATTGATGGTGAAGTAGGGAACGTAAATACTTATAATGGCCCTCAAAAGCGCCAATGGTGAAACTTCCATGCCATTCTTTATTATTATTCCTCATAATGAAGAGCTGGCTACGGATAGCTTGATTCTTACCCTAGAAGTCTCTGTGTACGAAGAGTGTGATGGAGGGAGGTACGCCGCTAACCAAAGAATATCTCGTCTTCGTGTCGTTCCCCGGATAACCAACCGCTCATTTTTAGACGGGAACATGTGGGTAAGCGTGCTAGGGACGCGATGACTAAGAAGGTAGCCGTTGTGGGTGCCCGTGCCCCTCAGAGCTGTTCCCCCTGGCTTACATTTGTAGTTAAAAATTCTTTGACTGCACCAGGCGGGATGGTGGGACTGCCACGTAGTTCTGAAGAGTTGGTGCAGATTGTGCTCTGGCTAGATATGTCTCCTGGTATTATGCCGGAAAAGTCATAGGTTGGGATATCTCTTTTTTTGATCGCACTCATCAAGATTCAGGGTGACTGGAAACGTAAGTCCCTTTCCCCTTACAGAAGAGTGTTGTCCGTAACCAGGATATCCAGCTGCAGGACTATAATTGCGATTGTCCATGCGGCTTAGTAAACTGCCGAAGCCTGACTGCATCAGGTATAGAGACGCGCCGGCGTATTATAACCACACTTATTTAATTCTGTTGCAGGTAGCCTTGATTTTATGTCGACGCCACTTAGCGGATTTTACTGAACTAAAGTGAAAAGCTGGCATATTTTTGCAAACCTTTGAGCTCATTTATCGCTATTGTTATTAAATTTTTTAAGATAAAAACTATATTAAAACCATCTAGGAAGTATCATGAATCAGTGTGCAAAATTTCAGCAAAATCAGTTCAGTAGTTTTCGCGGTTAGCGATTACAACAGTTTTAGCAACTTTGCTTTATATATTAGTAAGATAAATGAATAATTGACTTAACAAAATAATTTTTTTTTATGTTTAAAAAAAAAAACTAGGAGTGTATTTTAGCAGAGCACCCTTTCAATTCAATAATAAATATTTATTCCTATGTATTCAATTCAATACTTTTATTGTAAATAAACAATTTCTTATATAACTAAAATGATATCACATGGTGGTACTGTCAAATTTTGTATTTATTTGAGAACAAAACAATGTTTTGGCAGTTTGGACAATGTCCTGGCCCTCATCAGATACAAGAATCTATTAGTAATTAAAATTACTTACAATACAAATTTTGATTAATAGAATAAACGCAAATCAAGTAAGAAGTATAAAATATCTCTTACTCTTACAAAGGGGATGTAAAATCGTAATGTAATCAGGGTTTTAGGTTTTGTTGCTTTTATACCCTGCACATATAAAAATTACACAATATATGCACACAATTCAACCAAATAAGAATCGCAAGCAGTTCCTTGTGAGACATACGTTAACAGATCACGTTTTGATAATACCACAAATGAAAGGGGCCCTTAAATTATGTATATCAAGTTAGCTTTCTTTCTTAATTCATTTAACGAGGGACTTGAAACAATTTTTGAATTTTTCTGTATCTTGTTGTCTATTTATATTATTATTAGAATATTGTAAATTTAACGTTTCGAAAAACAGGTGCTTTTACTATTTTTGTTCTGTATCTAAAATTTTTATTTTATCAAAATTGAGGTTGTAAGTAAATTTAATGCTATAGTGTGATAGTACAGATGTTAACTTTTTTTTCTCTATGTCTCTTTTATATTCTGCCATTCTTAATTTTAAAGCTCTTGATATTTGACTGACAAAACAGCAGTTGCAATTTGCACGTGGTATGTGGTAAACGACATTATTTTTATCGAGTGGCTTGGTTAAATCTTTGTTAAGTGATAAGATCAAATTCTATTTATTGTTTTAACTGTATACAAGACCAATGTGAAGCTTTTTACAAAAAATTTAATAGGACCGTGCAAGTGGGAAAAACATGGTAATGATGAGGTAAGTTTATAATTATTATTGCTTCTATTGCAAATGTCGATCATGTTCATGTTTTCTAAGGTATTTATTCTTTTGTTTAAAAATTTATTAATAAATCTTTTAGGATAGTTGTTAGCTAGTAAAAATAAATTAATTAATTTTAAATCATCGTTATGAAATAAAGAGCCTGCCGACTTAACGAAAAAGTCTACTGATGTGTACATGATACATATTTAATGTTGTATTGGATGGTGGAAGAGAAAATTCAAGTATTGGCCTCAATATGTGAGTTTTTGGTATCAATTAGTTAGCACTGTGTTATTTTGTTGAATAAAAATTCTCAAATCTAGGAAAATAAGGCTGCTGTTGTTGCATGTCTTAACAGTGAATTATAATTCCGGACAGTAGCTATTAAAAATGTTTTTAGTATAGTTAATATATTAAGTAGGCACACGTATAAGAATATCATCCATATACTGCACATACAGTGGAACATCAAAACATAACTTCTCTAAGCATGAAATTTCAAGCAAACGTATGACAAGATCACACAGTACTGGACTACAGAGACTGAGCATTGGAGAGCCAAAAACCTGTTTATAACATTTGTTGTTGAAATGGAAAAAAGTTGAATTCGAAATTCAAGATACAGCTGTGCAAAATTCATTGAGAGAAATATTGATTTTACGATGGAAGAATTTCTTAAAATGTCTTATTGCATTTATAACTAAGGTCTTACTAGTATTAGTAAATAAACTAACTACATTTAGACTAATAAGAGTAAACCCAAGTAAACAGATAATGTTTTTTAATTTATTTTTCAACTCATCACTATTTCCTACGTGTCATTTCGCCAGTGGAATATTTAGCGGAATCAAGAAATCAGAAAGAAATTTAAAAAAATATAAATATGTGAATTCAGTGTCAAGACAATGATACGAATAGAAAAGTCTTTTTTGTGTATTTTTATCAGTCTGTAGCATTTAAATAAGTTTTTTTTATAAATACTTTTATCTAATTTATTTAATTCATTAAAACCATCGTATTGGTCCCACTTCTTACAAAATTTTTTGTATTATCGGACGTCTTATATTATTATTTGTGGACGCTGGTTAAAGCTGTACGTCCTTTATTTTTACATCGACATCTACACTATGCTGCTATGGAGAACACCAGATTGCAGTAACTACTAACTATCTTCACCGGTAGGAAGTTTAAATCACTTTTAAGGGTGACTGACTCCATACGTGCATGCTTCGGTACAAAAATAAGTTTCAGTTTTCATAAGCTCAGTTAGGTTCAGAAAAAATTTAAAAGCATCGACTCAAAGCGAAGTTTTTAATTAAATGTAAAATGTATGACAGTTTTTCAAAACATATAACACATAGTACAAATAAACTGAATTATGTCACCTTTTTTAGTCTTTAATAAATTATAAAACATAAATAAGCTATTTCTAAATTACATAAATTAATTTTAAATTATAAAATTTCGGACTCGTACACAAAAACTAATTTTTTAAGAAATAAAATATAATAAATGAAAGAAAAAATATTAAGTCATGACTGTGAATCTTATATGATAACTTTCTTTATTGATTATAACGAATTACAATTAAATAGAATTTTCCGAGAATATCGTTATAAGTAAGAAAAAACGTTCAATGCCTTTTTCTCACAAAAAAATTTCGAGCGCAAAGGTGTGTACAAAACACTTCCAACTACTAGTGCCAGTGACCCTGGCCCGGTTCGGTGCCCTGCATTTGTCAACAATAAAGGCATGAGTGAAGTAAAAGAAAACTGGCTATAATACTGGTAACAATAAACATAATGTATCTACTCATCTTTCTTTGAATAATGGAATTTTTCCAGACAACTTAAAGCTAACATGAGTATTTCTTGAAAAAAATAAGCACATTTAAAATACTAAAGCAGACAATGATAATGTCACTGTTGTCATTGATAAAGAAACTTACATTAATAAAGTAGACGAATTATTAGGTGATGATAAATATGATTTGCAGCTAGAAAATAATCCATTAAAGCAATTGATTTAAGACACAAAAAATTTTGTAAGAAGTGGGACCAATACGATAGTTTTAATGAATTAAATAAATTAGATAAAAATATTTTATGAAAAAAAACTTATCTTAATGCTATAGACTGATAAAAATACACAAAAAAGACTTTCCTATTCGTATCATTGTCTCGACACTGAATTCACATACTTATATATTTTTTAAATTTCTTTCTGATTTCTTGATTCCGCTAAATATTCCGCTGGCGAAATGACACGTAGGAAATAGTGATGAGTTGAAAAATAAATTAAAAAATATTATCTGTTTACCTGGGTTCACTCTTATTAGTCTGAATGTAGTTAGTCTATTTACTAATACTAGTAAAACCTTAATTATAAATGCAATAAGACATTTTTAGAAATTCTTCCATAGTAAAATCAATGTTTCTCTCAATGAATTTTGCACAGCTGTATCTTGAATTTTGAATTCAACTTTTTTCCATTTCAACAACAAATGTTATAAACAGGTTTTTAGCTCTCCAATGCTCAGTCTCTGTAGTCCAGTACTGAGTGATCTTGTCGTACGTTTGCTTGGAATTTCATGCTTAGAGAAGTTATGTTTTGATGTTCCACTGTATGTGCGGTATATGGATGATATTCTCATATGTGTGCCTACTAAATATATTAACTATTCTAAAAATATTTTTAATAGCTATTGTCCGGAATTACAATTCACTGTTAAGACATGCAACAACAGCAGCCTTATTTTCCTAGATTTAAGAATTATTGTTCAACAAAATAACACAGTGCTAACTAATTGATACCAAAAACTCACATATTGAGGCCAATACTTGAATTTTCTCTTCCACCATCCAATACAACATTAAATATGTATCATGTACACATCAGTAGACTTTTTCGTTAAGTCGGCAGGCTCTTTATTTCATAACGATGATTTAAAATTAATTAATTTATTTTTACTAGCTAACAACTATCCTAAAAGATTTATTAATAAATTTTTAAACAAAAGAATAAATACCTTAGAAAACATGATTATGATCGACATTTGCAATAGAAATAATAATAATAATGCACTTACCTTATCTTATAAAATAGTCAGCGTTTATCGTGCAGCCTGGAAGGAAAATAGTAACAAACTACTATTGATTTATAAGTCCACTTTAAACTTTTGAAGTGTATAGCGTAGAAGTATCAAACTCCGTATCTTCATGATAGGTCTAGTTTTTAACAATTTAGGTTTTTTTGTGTTTCTTTAGTTTTGACATAAAGTTTATTTAGTTCATGTTCTTTTGATTCTTGTTTTATAGTTAGTCAGGGTTTTGCGTGCAGTGGATTGATGGTGCGTTTTACAGATTTTTCCGAGACACTACGTTTAACAGTCTTTTTAAAATAGCTTTTTGCTTTACTGATAAGTATTCCTATAATATTTATAATAATATTTTCAATGACATTAGGTGTTAAAATAAGATAGAAGTTGGTCCTTCCTCCAACTTTCGGGTTCGTATTTTCTCTATTTGATTTATTATATTTTGTACTCTTAATTCTTTATCTGTCCATGCTTGTTTATTAAAGTTCAATTTTCGAATTAATTTTATAGCGTCGTGAAAGTTATCAGTGTATTTCAAGGCTTCATATAGTACAGTTGAGTTTAATTTCACTTCTACTTGATAGGTATGTTGTATCTGAGTGATAATCTTATGTTCAGTAATTGAGATCAATTTGTGAGTTTTTCCCGTACATCCATCATTCATTTGTAAAAGACCTATACTTTTTACTCTTGTTTGTCAATTCATTTTATTAGGACAGATAATGCTTAATTGTTCTTCACTAGGTGTTGTGAGTAATCATAAATTATCAGCTGGTAGGTAAGTCCATTGACTTTTGGTTTTTAGTGTGAACATAATTTTACAGTATTTTAATACTTATGTTCCAGGTCGCAATGAAACATAAAAACATGAATTCGCAATGAACATAAAAATTTCACATTCGTTTCTAGAATAGGTTTCCTTTAACGGTTCCATAGCCAAGCATATATAATCATATACCATTTTATCACATTGATTAAATGTAATCTCGTTTAGTCGGAAATACGAATTATGGTCTGATGCTACTGCTAAGTAAGGGTACGATTTTTTTATATAGGCAGATGCATTTTTTCCCAATTGTGGTTTTATGACGGGATGTTGTCTGTAAAGATCATAGGGGGTTCGATCTACAAGTGGCAAATGTAATATTACCATGGCTGTAATTTCCTAATGCACAACTTCTAATTTGCTAAGGGTGCTTAATTTTCCAGCATAAAGATTCTCTATTGGTGCTAAAAATTTAAGATTTTCTGCCAGGTTCTTTACATACCGAGAAACGGTTCTAAATATGTTTAAAGAAAATATCTCTGGATGTGCTTGACCTCTTTGTAAATCATTCAAGATGTCAATCAGATCTTTATGGGAACAAATAATGTAATCTTAAGTAGCCTCAGTTTTCCTAAGGTAAGCTGATAAGTGAATCAGATATCTGTCACGAGTAAAAAAAAAAGAAAAACATGCTTTAAAATATGCTTTTAGCATTTGGTAGTGTTATATAGTTCTTTGAATGCAGCTGCAAAAATATGGCTATTGTGTTTCTACAATTTAAGTTTTTTTTTTTTTTATAAGTATGCACATTGTTTATGTTAGTATTTGTAACATTGATATCGTCTTCTATGACTGAGCCGAAAAGTCCTTTAGCAATGCTTACAACAATTATAAAAGGTGTCAGTCTTCTTGTTCGTATACTAGGTGGTGGAACAATCTTATCTCCTGTAAAGATTCCCACAATATTAATTATGTCTGAAAGTGTTGCTTTAAGAATTGTCAATCGCTTGATTTTTAAATTCAAAAGATCCATTTTTATATAGTGAGTGGAATTAGGATAACTCAACTGTACAATACAATATAAAAAAGTTTCATTTGATCCTTGAGTAGGTGTTTTTTCCATTACGAGTTTGTTAACATCTAGCCATATCACACACTTGCAATTATCTCTCTATATTTTTATTATACTGATTCGTTCGTAGTATATTTTAGGGTTTATTTCTAGTAGTAATATGCTGTAGTTGCCATGATTAGCATAGTTTGAATTTGCGCAACCTTCAAACACTATTGTTATTTAGAAAGCCAATACAATTTGCATCGTTGTGCTTTTTTCTCATCCTGGGAGAAACGTACAATATATTTTATACAAGGATATTATTATTGGCGAACTAGTTTCAATTTATCCACGTGTTTCAGTATGATTTAACCATGGATTTTTTTAAGTAACACATTATTTCCTTCTAAAACTGTTTAAAACTTTAGGAGCTTATTATAGAAGCAATAAAATTTATGAGAATAAACTTTTTTTCTTTACCTAAACGTAACTTCTGGCTTTACATTTTGAGGCTTCAATTTTTTATCATATCTTGTTTTTACTGGTACTTCTAATTTATTTGTTAATCTCCTTCCACAGCTCATATTCCTGTAAGTTACTTAATAGGATCTTGTCAATACAATGGATAGGCTTGTAACCTTTCATCTTTAGATATCTTTAAGGGTAACCTTGCTAGTTTCCTAAATACTAGTTCATAGGATGTAAAGTTTGGTGCTGCATATACATCAATGTTATACGTAAAAGTGGCAAATTTTTTTAAGTTGTCCCAGTCATTATAAGTTTCAGAGTAAGTTTTCAGGATTCTCATTAGTTATTCCAATCAATAAAACATAAATGAAGCACGTCTGTCTGATAGAACTGCTCCAAGTGCACTGTAAACTAATATTAAATTTTGCACGAGTGCATCGGCAAGCGTGCTTAATCTTAGGTCTGGTACAGGAACTAATATGATGTACTTAGTTAAATTACGCTGTATGTTTAGCAAACGCAATAACCATTTGGTGTTATTCTTAATTTGCCATCGGTATCAACAGAAACTTTACCAAAAGCTTTAATAGGTGTATATGCAAGCACCAAGGGTTCTCTTGTTTTTATTCGTTCAATTTTTTTCTCTGAACATTTGCGGCAATTATGAACATAATTGCAAACATTGCTTCTTATTCCAGGGCATTACAATAGTTTTCTTATTTTCCAATAAGTTTGGCTTATTGGCAATAACCCAATAACCCTTATGTCTTTTAATAAGGCTATCATGTAGTATTTGTATTATTTTATTAAATTCTCAAATTTTTAGAAAATCAGCCTTATCGCAACAAGCAATAATTTGTACAGATGCTTTATCAAAAAATTTTTATAATACTTCTGTTATCAATCCAGGTTCTAATTTTTTTTTAAAATTTCCCCTTTATAAAATTTTGAGAGTTTTAAGATTTCGTCCAAACAATATTTTTTTAAGTAATTTAAAAACTTTTGTAAGATTTGCTGAAGTAACTTAATTGGGAGATATATAATTAATAACGATTGACAGTATACTATGTCCTTCATAAGGTGCTATCAATATTTTAGTTTCTTCGATTTCAAACAACTAAAGTCTAGTACACCTATCGATCTCAATAGTCTTGACAATACAACTGGTTGACAATATTTGCTAATAAAATGAACTTTATTGTTTTTTTTGTACGTACGACAATATCTGGTAGTAATAACAGTGTTTATTTGCTTAGCTCTATTTACATTTTTAAAACTGTGAGTAATACTGCT
Organism: Copidosoma floridanum; assembly: GCF_036245765.1. Taxonomy (NCBI): domain Eukaryota; kingdom Metazoa; phylum Arthropoda; class Insecta; order Hymenoptera; family Encyrtidae; genus Copidosoma; species Copidosoma floridanum. Next base: position 37,065,369 of record NW_028321897.1, on the reverse strand, counting down.
ACTATCACTAAGACTTACATATACCTTTTTGTACTGTTGATTGAATCGATTTATTGGTTAGAATAGGTATAAGTCTGATAGTAGCATTAAATCAGGTGTAATACTTCGATTTATTAATTTGTTTGCATTTTAGTTTGTTTGTTTGTTGTTTTCATTCAAGTTATCGGGGGTTTCTTTTGTTATTTGTTCCAAGTCCGGTGCTTTAGACCGTCTTTTTTTGCAATAATGGAAGTACTTGTGTGCGTCGGTGTAATAGAACTTAAGGGTATATTTTTTAAATACTAGAGGTATTTAATAATTCTTCGCTCGTCATATTATTTCTTAAAACTTCATCTTCAATAAATAGGGATTTGAAGTCCGTTGTATGTCTTAATAAATCTGCAATTTCTTTATCTAATTCGAAGTCATTAAAATAATCAGAATCATAGCTGTCTATTTTGATTAATATGTCCTGAATTTTGACTCGGCTTATTTCCATCAGAAAGTCTGGTTATTGATGAAAAATCCGTATCAGCTTGCTCAAGTCACCATCATTGTTAGACTTGTCTTACTCTTGGAGTCTTTCGTTAAATTTTTTCGTTAACTTTTGTATTTCTCGATCAGTAGTCTTATCGATATTGCTTGTCGTAGTTTCAGGTTGGTCTTCGAAGACGTCGTCGTTTGAACCTTCACTAAATGGAATAGGTGTAACAGAGATTCCAGTATTTGTTGCGTCTAAGTCTGGGTCAGTATCTAAATTTAAGTCTACGTTCATTTTAGTCAATTCTCGTTGTAATCCACTTCGTCTAGGGTCATATACTAGTGGTTGTGTATCTTCTCCTAACGATTCTTTAGTATCACTTGAGTCATTTTTAGAAAACGTACTTGTCCTGCATCGTGCACCAAAATTAATTATATCTCTTACTCGTGAATGTGGCATTTCCTCAATTTTAGAACTATAAGGTTTTATTCCGGTGGTTTGTGCATTCGTATTGCTAGCATGTTATGTTAAAGCTACTGATTTAGAAAATTCACTTTCAATGAGCTAGTATCTTTTGATGTATTTTAGGTGACATTTCTTAATATACTTGATCAAGATGTAGATGATTTGAGTGGTTGTGAAAATGTTTTCGTTCAAGTCCCTTAAGCAATCACACTATGATCTAACTTTGACCATTTTTTGTTTGTTTTGAAACCCAGGGGTCGTCCAGCGGATTTAAACCTAGGGGACCCCTAGCGAATTGAGGTACATTTGTTTTTAATTTGGTCATGCTTCTAGGTGTTGTAACTTCTACTGTCTCCTTCAAGGTTGTTGACAATGCTTTAGGTTTGACCGTCATTAAATTGGATGTTCTTACTATTCCTTTTCTCTGACTTTGTAATTCTGTTTTTTTTTTCTTCATTCTTTTTCAGTCGTAGAATAATTGATTTTGGCTCCAATTCGAGTTCTTAAAAAACAGAATGGCCAAAACCCATATTTTTTTTAACTTAATACCGCTCTTATAGCGTAGTCAGATGCATCTGTTGTCAACTTAAATGATTTACTAAAGTTGGAAAATTGTAAAATGGGCTCTTAGCGTAAATGTTCTTATAGTATTTGAAAACTCTTTTCTTTCACTTTCTTAGTCCATTCAAATTTTTCTCCCTTTTTTAATAAATCTGTTAATGACTTAGCTATTTGAAAAAAATCTTGAATAAAGCGTCCATAGTATTCTGCTAGTCCTAAAAATTGTCTAATATTTTCCATCGATTTAATTTGCGAAAATCCCTTACTGGCCAGTATTTTCTTAAGGTCTGGCTCATTTCCTCGTTAACTTACTATATGCCCAAAAACATATTACTCCATTCCACAAGAATTCAACTTTATGTGGCTGAAGTACCGTGTTCGCTGATCTTAACCGTTGGGCAATCTAACCTTACGATTATGATCTACTACATCTTTTACGTTAATAATAATATCATTTAAATACACTTCCATTTTAACATTTAATGAACCTCTTAATATAAGATCCATTATTCATTCATTAGAACGTGGCAGGTGCATTTTTCAAACGTTCGAGCGTTCATCTGTATTGGTAATGTCCATGGGGTATCGTAAATGCTATTTTATATTTATCATGTTCAGCCATAAAAATTTTTTTTTAATCTTCTTGCTACATCAAAACCTTAAAAATGTACAAATTCTCTTAACTGGTTCATAGTATCTGCGATATTGGGCAAAAGATTTGCATCACCAATAGTCTCTTTATTAAGTTCTCGAAAATCAATCATTACCCTCCAACTCGGATTTCCAAAGCTATCGGGTCTTTCAGGAACAATCCAGAGGTGTGAATTATATTGTAAAGACGAGGGATCAGCTGTTCCATCGTTAAGTTTTTTTGCTACGTGTTCTTCTAAAACTTTTCTATGTACCAGTAGGTAACGATATTGCTAAGTGTTAATAGGGATGTTATTTTTTATCAAGATTTTGTCTGCAACAAAAGTAGTACAGGGTAAAGAGTCTCCCGGCTACAAAAAAATTTCTGGAAATTCAGAAATCAATCAATGAATTTGGTCTCGTTTTTCCAGGTTTAAGTGACAGGTGCACACACGTTCTTTTAGGTCACTTATTCTATCTTGTGTGTTTTTGATAACTGGTCTCTCATGTTCTCTATTAGTGTCAAGATCCAATTTAGATGCAATGTAGTCAAAGGGTCAAATTTCTCTTACATCTATTTCAATCCCAACATCATCTTGATTAGTGTTTATCGACATAACATAACATTGACGGTTCCCATTTTTTACTATTCCTTCTCCTAAATATACGTCATCACGCCCTACGTTAACTCGTGGTAAGTATCCTTCAGTTTAATTAGTAATAATTAAATTTATTCTTACCACTTAACAGGTTCGAGCCTTGATCGTGTATTCAGTTGGTTTATTACAATTTTTTTGTTCCTCATTAAGGCAATGTTGTTCTACGCTAAGAGTATTTTTACTCTGTTTAATTGCATGGAGTTACAGTTCATCTTGGTTGTTTAATTTATTATTTTCACTGTAGATTCCACTTTTATCAGTTAACTCTTTTCTAATAAAATCAATTTGTCCAATTCATCTCAAAAATGAGAATCATCTTATATGTCTCCAAATTTTTCGTATTAAAGTATATGTGATTACTCAGGCCAGCCTACCATCTCTTTAACATGAAATTTTTGTTGGTCAATTTCATCCTTAAGGCACTTCGTCTCTACGTTAATATTAAGGGTGGCAGCTAAAACTTGACTTTCCTGTGATTGTTTCTTAATTTTTATTGCTTTTAGTTCTTTTTTATCCCTTTCTAATAACTCTATTTCTTTAAGAAGTTTCAAAAAAGAAAAAGGGCTTATTAAGTCAATATCGTATATGATAGCATTATGATGAAGCGATTATGTGGCTCGTCGTTCTTTACAAAAGTTTCAGTCCAATAAACCGCCGTCTTTGATTCAAAAACCGTTAGAGATCACATGAAAAATTATAGGTTTTTCTTGTATATACGTTGTTTCTTCACTTAAAACTGATTCTGAGAATTCTGATCATGACAATTAGGATTAAAACATTGTCGATTATAATCATTATAATTATTATTTTAGGGGTATCTATTATAGTACTGACCTCTGCCTTGGTATCCTTGATTATTACTAGGGTTAACATTAAAATGCCTTTAAGTGTAATAATCGTTAGGATTTTCGATTTTATACCATGAAAAATAATTCTGATAATAATTAGAGTTTGAAAATTCTGATCTCTTTCCTGATTCTTATAATTTACGGTAATTCTGTCCATTACTATATTGTTGATATTGTCTATTATTATTTTGATAGTTATTATACTACCTGTTAGCGTGACGATTCTGATTGTTCATCTGTTGTTCATTAACTTGTGCTATTTCATCTGATAAGAATGGCTAATCAGGATACCTATTCTACTGTTGATATGAGTAATTCAAAATATTTATAAAATTACTACGAGGCATTCCTTGGTATTGCGTATTCGAGATTATACCCCTTCTCATTCAGCTTTCTAATCTCAACGCATAATCGAAAGCGTCGGCTAGAGAACCAGACTCTTTCCCATCTACCAGCTGACTTATCATAGGTGCTAGTCCTTTCATAAACATGTCTGATTCCATGTTTTTTGTAGGGGTCGTTATATGCGCGTTGTATGTATTGCCCTTATCTTCCATCAAGGCCTTTTAAGCACCACTCAGCAGTAAGTTTACATAATCATAATATTGACCAACCAATTTGCCTTATCGTTGGCACTCTTTTTGTAGCTAAGTCTGATGATAAGCAACGGTTTTTCCTGTCACACATCTTTTTTTAAATGTGTTATAAATGCTTCGAGGTTTTCGAAATCTTAACCACTTACGCTTATACGTGCGGAAACTCATAGATTCTGCAATACTGCTCTTTTACATAAATCTTTTCGATCATCTCTGACCTAGCTTTCTTTGTTTCTCACATCTTGAATCTTTGAGTGCAATATTTTTACCATTGAATATAGAAATGGATTCATTTGCATGCTGAGATGAGAAAATGGCATTGAGAGACTCGATTAGCGCTTCAGCTACTGTCATATCGGCATCATCGTTTCCATTGGCTTTTTTCTTAGTTGCATTGTTTGCTTTACGTCCATTTTTACCTTTCTCTTCATTTATTTTTATCCTATAATATATATTTGTGTGTAATAAAAAGGTTATACTATTATTTTGTGTTGTTTATTTGTTTCTGAAAAATATTCTATTAAATTCTTAACATTTCTCGCAGGAGACAGAAGTAATAAGGAAATAATGATACGTGTGTATGTGTGTGTGTGTATGTTTCTTAAATCAGCGTTTGTTTGGCGCATGCATGTGCAATGAGTTTGCTTTAATTTTTATAGGTAAACGTCTACTGACGGAACGATTGGTGTACTATTTGTATTGTTCTATGCGTATGCCCAGAAACTGAACAAAGAGAGTATAATTACGTGTGCTTGTATGATATCATCTACTTTAAGCAAGAAAGTATACGGCGCAGGGATTTCTAAGATGACATGTGCTGCTATATATCCTAATTGCTAGGCCACTGTGACGTAGGGTGTGATTTAAAACCCTTTTCCTGCGTTGAATGAAAGAATTCACCTTCTATCGTGCTTAAATATACTATCGCTGTATCTACTCTCAGTCACCGATGAGCATACATACTATTAACAGTGTATGAATTTGTGTTGGTATTTCTATGCATTTATGCGAGTATGTGATCGTGCATGCACTGACGCCCAGCGTACTTCTTTCAGAGCTATCTTAGATACATTATATTTTTTAAATATTCTTAAAATATTTTATAATAGCTTTGGTAAAAATAGATTAATGATAAAGATTGACATGAAGCTTACTACTATTTAAACTATTTCACGCGGTAAATTTGTATCTACGTAAGGCATTAGTGTTAATACAAGAATACAATTATATATACTTTCAGTATCCATTTTCCAAAATATTTAAAAATAAATAAACAATATAACAGTCTTACAAAGACTCTTCTTATTTGTTATTGTTACAATTTAACATATAAGATGCATATTACACTATTCAAGAGTCTTTTAAATTAAAATCAATAGTCATTATAATTATAGAACAAACTAAACCTTACAATGATCATTCATAACAAAAAAAAGGGTTCGTATAACTATTTTGTTACAACTTCTGGATTGCAGCGATAAAGTTTTTAACTATTGAAAACAATTTGAATGGTTCAACGCTATAAATTAAGGTTTGAATGATACATACAGAATTACCATACATAATCAGAAACGTAAGTACATCTCTCTAAAGCAACGATGAATTTATAACAAGCGTTGACCGCTTTTCATGGATCAGAAAAGAAGTACTTCTTATTTTTTACAACGATGAATACTTCGAATGCCTCCAATCATAACTATGTAAATCAAACTTTTATATAAAATTGATAACACTTTGAATTTAATCATCAATAGTAGCAAGATCCTATAAAGATATTGCATTTTATATTTTTTTAAATGTTAACTTAAAAAATAATAATATGATTTTTTCTGGACATTAATTTTTTTGTGCAGTTTGAGCTTTGAAAACTAACCGGAATTTCTTAGAGCGCTTTACATATTTTCAAAACAAATTAATTAAAAATCTTATTTGTTTTTTCAGAGTAAAAAATCGTATCTACCGTAACGTGTCCTATAAAATTTTTCGAAACTTAATCTTTTGACATTTGTTTCGATTAAGCGTTAACAACTTTGAGATACTTTGGAACAGTCACACACAAAGGTAGTAGAAGGAATTCTAACACTGAATCTTTTTTACCTAAAATAATTGGAAAAAAAATTATATTAATATTCGTATATTGTACATTGCGCCCCTAGGGCGCACAGTAAGACCCGTAGGGTGCAGTAAGACTACGTGTTCTTTGGTGCCCGAATGTCGTGAGTTGATCTTTTTTACTGAGGGTAAAAAGTGCCGTTTTGCGCCCATGGACATTCTAACTATACGCCCTTTGAGTCCGCTACTTTTGTTTTGTGCCCTAGCAACGTAATGTACTATTTTTCTTTAAAATTCTATTTAATTTTGACTGAGCCGATAAGTAATTTTTTTTTTTTTAGTTGTATAGTTACAATATAGCTGACTCAAAAGTCTAAAGAGTAAGAAAATTAAAGCTTACTTACTTTTTTTAATCAAAATTTAATGCTCTTTGAAAAAATCTTTCACTTCTTTCATTTTCAAAGTTTTGCAGTGTAGAAGCACGTTTTTTGCAATATTTAGCCAAGTTTTACTAAATGCTATTGAAGACACTCCTTCACTTAATGATGATGATAGTGTACCACTCTTTTTGTCTTCCAACAATTGTGAATAATCATTGTGAAGCTGTGATAAAAATTTGCATTATTATATGTAAGATAAGCATTTATTAATTATAAAAGTTGTGGCTTACCAGCAATACTTCCAAAGGTGGTTGAACGCACGAAAACGTTTTAAGGTACAGTTTTTATAGTACTATGTATTTATAAGTACTATTTAATAGTAATTTTTACCTCTACCGTTCAACAAAAAATCTAGTCTCAACGTTAATGTCTCTGTTAATTCATCAACAATGACAGATGATTGAAAATCTGCCTTTGGATCGTTCAGCTTGGGATTTTTTAAAAAGGCCTAAAAATATATACATGTATACATATATACATGTGTACGTATATATATATAAGTAGAGGAAGACCCTGATACAAGTTCTTATACAACTTAGTAATGTAAAAGTAGGTGATATGTAATAATGATAGTGTAATAATGTTACCAACATCCATCTGATTCAGTTGTCAACGAACATTTTCCTGATCTCTCCTTGGGAGTATCTATAATGTTAGCCAGACGAAGCTCACCCCTTTAGATGCTTGTAATGCGTCTGTAATATACCAGCAGCGAAAATTTGCTTATTTGTGTGCTTATCTCGATGGAAGGAAGTAAAAAAAGCTCCCAATCTTTTTGTTAGAAACAGACTTACTACTCCTTTTGTGATTTTAATGCATTCCGTAGAATCTATTCTAAAGACGTTTCATTATTTTTCATAATTAGTTAATTAAATAGTAAAACCTAAATGTGCATGTATTATAATTCAAAGAATTTCCATTCTAATTAAGGTTCTATAGAAAAATATTGTAATGATTATTGTCGATGATCTGTTAATTCGTAATCAATGAAGAATTGTCCAGAAAACTATCAAGCAAACTGACGTGAAAACATTATCTTTAATTCTATCTAGAATAGTAATGTCTTTTTATCTGTTGTAATCTTATGTCTTTGTCTCTTTAAACTTGCTTAATACGATTTTCCTACTCAACGTACGATTTAACAATTAATAAATACTGTTGTCATTGTAAAAAACTACATCTATAAGTCAAAATGTCACATAAAGGTGAAGGCATTGCATACAAAATTCATCAACTTTGATACTTTGAATAAAAATTTTGTCCCAGAATTTTACAATTTGAAAAAAAAAAAATTTAAATAGTAAGCCTAATAATTGATTTCTAAATTCTGTTTTTTGAAAGAAGGTTAGAAAGTGAATTATGCTTTATGAAAACGTTTCAATATATATTTGTTATCACTCATATCACATGTACTTGTAACAAATTTATATGTTTAACATCTCATTTTAATTTTTAATACGGTTAGTCATGACTAACAAAGGTATAGATATGATATCTGTTACCACCAAGTTTGAGCTACTTAAAGATAATGATGTAACGCTTAAAAACTTGAATAAATTTTTAAAGCTTACTTCAATTGTTATTCGATAAAAAAAGTTAACTTTTTATCATGAACGTCGTTCACCACCCCTGAATTTTTTAAAATTTTAAAACTCCAAATAAATTTTATCAAAATATCAAAATAAAACAACCTGCTGCTGGAAACTCCTCACAAGCATTCGACATAGTTGGCATACTGCTGTTTTGCTTGTCATATCGATAAGGAAATAATGCATTCTTCTCTGAGTTATAGTCTGAAAATTTTTTGTAAAATATCAAGTATGTCTGACTCATCCAAATAATTAAATAATATTGCGTCAACTCTATTTTCTACATTATTGAAAAAAGCCTCCGTTCAAAGATTGTGTAAAATTTTTGAATAATTTTTCCTTAAGATGAACATTATGATACTATTTACTATTTCGCAATTTACCGAAGTAAACATAAGATATTCATACTGTTCATTGATTTATTGATTCATACTGAAATGATATATCACTTTGTTGTATTGTAAAAAAATTTTGTTGACAAAATCGATTAAAGTAATTGCATCAATATACTAAAAAATTGATTTTGCGGTAATGTTTTTGCAATTTACTTAGTAATAAACAGTAGACGCAGGTGATTTTAGTTGTATCAGTCGAACAAAGAATCTATTTTCTCATTGTACAAGCTGGCACCATCAAAATATAATGGTTTGATTAAAGCATATGTCTTGCTGAGGTACAGTGGGATGTATCCGATAAAAGTATTATCGATGTGTTTATCTGTAAAATTTAAAAAACAATAAAATCAAAAACCGTTATGTACGTATGAAAATACAAGAAAACAGTGAGTGGCTGACTTTTTCTTTGTGCGTTACAATTTAGTGCGTGTAAATATAATTTCCCTCGACCAATTTAAGAAGTACACACACGTTTTTATTGAATTCTTGCGAAAATATGTGTAAACATGTCCCATTTTCATATTCTGTACGCATCTTAAGTACATTTTCTGTTCCCTCTGACTCTCTACACCTTTGCAGGTATTCTGAACTTTTTAATATCGTTCTCAGCTCGTCAGTCAAGAGGTTAAGATTAAACAAAAATATAAGGCTATGAAATAGGCAGTTTCCTGGCACTTTGGAAAGTATTTTATACGGTAGAATGCATTTAATTGTTTCGTGTATTATCGTTAAGATACTCTTGCCACTTGTCTGTCAGTGCATTTGTATCTAATGCTAAGTTGGGCTCCTTTAATGTTTAATCTCCTGGTTCTTAAAATTAGACTTGCTTATTAGTTTTACGCAAAGTTAGGTCTATCTCTTTCCCTTTCTTCTGTGACGCTTTTTCCTCAGGTATGTTTTCGTTGGGGTCCCATACGTCAATCTTCATTCTCGGCCTTCCCTCTACATCTCACCTTGTAACGTCAATCATTACTTACGCCCGCAGTTCGTCTGATCTTTCCTCCAATAAACCGTGTATATATGATTCCTTGTCCGCCTCTGTTGTTGAAGCAAAGTTTGTTTCTGTGCTCCTTGAGGGCTTTGCTGACCTACGATCTTTTTCTTTCTCAATTTGTACCATTGTGTTGTTTGAGGTTTGTGGCATGTCACAGTTAGCTACTGTCATTTCCTCAAAGGGCTCGTTATTTGCAGCGTAATTAAAAAGTTAGCTTTTGTCTGTTTAATTTATCCAGTGGTCTCTTGCACAATTTTCGCTTTTTTTCCTCGATCAGTACTGCTCCCGATGTATTCGTCGTTTATACTTTACTTAGAAATTCTGGCCCTTTCATAATACAACCTAATTTCCGTACATCCTTTATTGAAAAATAGGATCATCTCCTGCAGTAGCGATCGGTTTCGCCATTTTTTTGCTTCGTCATCTGATGTACCTGACTCTAGGAATTCTATTTCTATTTCATGCTTATTTTCATTTTGTCCTTTATATAATTGTTTTTTTCTTTGCACTCTTTTATTATATTTATCAGTACTGTCGGTAAGCGATTTATTCACTGTGTGCTCGTACTGTTGTGGCTCTTCTTCACTCTTTTCTTCCTTTGATATGTCTCGTGCTTGATCGGATCTCCCCAATACTTCGACGACTCTGCCTTTGAAAACACCTTTTCTATAGATCTCGGTACCTTCTGCTTCCTCATCTGCTTCTGTTAACTCTTGGATATCTTTCGTTTCTTTATTACTTTTTACTTTCTTTGCCTCTTTAGCCATGAAGCTTGTTCGTATCAGCTGCCAGCCCCGATGATCGATACCCGTATCATAGTTTCCTGATTCACTATTCATTATTAATGGTGTTCTACAATTTGCAACAATAAAATCACCTATAAAATTAATTTACCTTGAAATGGATCTTCATCAAGTAACGATCAATAATATCAATTTATTGAAACAAGCTAACCTAAACTTTTTGGTCAATTTGTACATCAAACTCATACTGCGCCTGAAGATTTGCACACAGAACATCTGGTTTTACAACAGTTGTATGGAGTTCGAATTACTATTGAAATATACCTCCATAAAGACGAACTTCAACAGTTCGTCTTCAAGGAAAGCAAGGACAATTGCAGTAAGAAAATAATTAGTAGAAAACCGAAAGAAAACGTGTAGTAAAAGAGACGTTATTAGTAAATATCTAAAAGTTGTACACACTGAATTACCCGCGAGATTACGCAATATTAAATTTACAGCTCTTGACAATAAAGTAAGAAGTAAGGTATATTATATAATTTAAAAAATATATTTGACACAAAACAAAAAATTGCACTCATTAAAACATCAAAAGAATATAAAATCGAATAACAATAATGTAACCACCGTCACAGTCAACACAAACAAATTTTCCGATCATCAGTTTTTCAATAGATTTGTCAATTTATCTAAAATTAAATTTTCGAGTACAGAAGCAACAATACTTGAAAAGAGTTTAAATTTCGATTTGAATACAAATAATACTCAACAACTAAAAGAAGCATTAGCAGTTGAATGTGAAACCATATTATCGAGTTACAAATTATTACGTCAAAATTTAATTAAGAATATTTAAAAAGATAAATATCTTTTATTAAGTATTATAAATAAACATCCAAATTGTAATCAGTATAACAATGTGGATATAGCTTGTAGTATTAGGAACAAACTTAAATGTAACGATGTCGTTGTGACTCAAGCTGATAAGGGGAAGACGGTTATAGCTATAGATAGACACAAATATATTTCAAAAATTTTTAACTTTTTACATTCTTATAAATTTATAAAAATTTAAGAAAGGCCTCACTAACAGATTTTGAAAAAAAGTTATAGATATGAAGAAAAAAACCACTTTTTTGTCCACCCACTAATTTTGTATCAACTGATAGCATTAAGAATTCTATAGAACTTATGAACAAGATCAAAAACTTTAAAATACCAAATACCTTAACTTTAATTTCATTTAATGTAAAAAATCTCTTTTCAAGTGTACCAATTTTAAAAGTAAAAAGTATTACTGAATACTTGCTGAGAAAGTCTAACATTAATGAACTAATAACACAAGAAATCCTTGATATACTTGAAGTAAATTTAAGGCAAAATTATTTCCAATTTCCAAATGAAATGTTTTCTGCCACAGTCAGACTACAATAAGTAATCCCATTAGCCCACTTTTTGTGGAGATTTTTATGAACTACTTGGAAGAACAGATTATGAAACAAAGTCTGAGTAGTAATTTACTATTTTGGTATCGCTACGTTGATGATATTACATGTTGTTGGACTGGCACAAATAGACAATTGGATAAATTTTTTGATTACATTAACACATTACATATTAATATTGAATTCACACAAAAACGAAATATAAATTATAAAACTAATTTTTGGATAAACATGACACAGAATAAGCGATGAAATAGAATAGAGTATTTTTCATAAACCGTCTCACACTGACACAACGATACATAGCACTTCTACTCACTCTTTTACAAATAAAATGCCCACATACTACAGTTACATTCATAGACTTCTTTCTATTTCCTTAAATCCTCACAATAATACGAAAGAATTTCATATTATAAAACAAATAGCACACAATAACAGTTATGTTCCAAACGTCATTCATAATTAAGTTAAAAAAATAAAATACAAAATTTCTATAAATAATGTCTTTTTCTTACCAGTAAAAGAAAATTTAAGATACTTTGTTATAACATATAATGGGAAATTATTAGAAAAAATAAAAAATAATTTCGAAAAATACAATATAAAAATAGCATTTAAATCTAATAAAAATTTACAAACAATCATCAAAAATAAAAAGGGAAGACAAATAAAGTGTGTATGAACTTAATTATGGGTCTTGTAATATAAAATATAGAGGAAAAACTGGCAGAGCTTTTAAGTATGGACTAAAAGAACATAAAAATGCTTATACAAAAAAATTTACCTCTGCCAAATTCATACATAACATGATTGTATTAACTGACTATTTATTTATTGACTATGTACGATGCGTATGTATTTTCGTCTGTGATTGAACTGTGATTCACGTGTGTATGTTTTCAATGTCATAACGTGGTATGAATTAATAAGTCTTGATGTACACACGTCTGAGGAAGGTACTGTGTATAGAAACAGTTGTCACGTATTCATACGAATGAAGTAAAGTAAAAATTGACAGCAAAAAATTCATTATTATTTAATTTACCTTAAAATGGATCTTCATCAATTAACGACCGATAATATCAATTTGTTGAAACAAAAAAATTCTTTGACAGACTCTTGTTCCGTTCTGTAGTAGAAAACAGTGCTTGCTTTCTTGTAAGTGTATCTCACTGACGCTTACGAGTTTTCTGTTCCTTTGGTATGACCACGTTTTTTCGATCACCCATCTACTTGTTGATTTTATGCTATATTGCATTCGGTTCTACCTTTGTATATAGGCCAATCCATCGTTGACTAGACCCTGTAAAATGATCTCATCCGTTGTTTCCTTGTCTGTTCTGTTTTTAAATTGCTAACTATAATATTCTTTTTGGGGCAACCTCCTTTTCTCACTGTTTTCCTTCATTTTTTCTTCATTTCTACTTCTTCCTAGGATTTGGAGTCCCCTTCGCCATCAGCTTAACCATCTTTTTTTATATCACGTTTATTTCAATTCCATCCTTAAAAATACTTTTTTTTTTGTACTTTCTTATCTGAATCCTCTGAATCAGAATAAACAATTCTTTCTTTTTCAGTATTCAGAGGCCTATCGCTATCGGCTACTCCATCTTTCTGCTATTCGTCCGCCAGCTGATACAGTTCTTGGCGTAGACGCTGAGTGTTTATTTCTTTCCCTCCTATTACTGGATTGTGAGAGAATGCGTCAGGTGCTTTTTTTGAAATGCCTCGCCGATATACTACGTCAAACTCGTAGACTCATCGTTCTGTTTGAACCTGTTAAATTTTATGTCAGGCTTCTGTAACGTATGATAATGTTTTAATGGCTCATGATCTGTGACCACTGTAAATTTGTGCCTAAGCAAGTAGGGTCAGAACTGTTTTTTTGCGAACACTATGGCCAACAGTTCCTTATCATATGTCAAGTAGCGTAATTCGCTTCCTTGTAGGCATCGAGAAGCATATTCACACGGTCCATCTTTCCCCAGTTGACCTAAGCTTAGTATTGCTTTTATTGCGTAATCTAATGCGTCCATTTTAACTATAAAAAGATTGTCCGGATAAGGTGCAATGAGTACTGGCTTACTACATAATAGTTCGACACGTGTCTTTAAGGCTTGCTCCTGCTGCTATTCCCATTTAAACTCTGTTTCTTTTTTTAAGAGCTTGGAGAGTGGCTAAGCAATTTTTACACGATTCTGGATGTTTTGTCTGTGGCAGCCGACAAATCCAAAGAATGTTTAATTTTTTCGGCATCAATAAGTCACGGATATTCTTTTGCTGCCTCGATCTTCTTTGGGTCCGTTTTTATTTGCCTATCCCTGACAATATGCCTGAATATTTTCACTTCTCCTTTTAGAAATTGGCACTTCTCAGGTTCAATGGGCAATTAAGCCTCTGCTAAGCGATTTAAAAATCCAATTAAGCGTCGGTGTTACTAATAGTTCTTAGCAAGCACCCTTACATCATCTAGATAGACCTTTTTTTCGCCCTTGTAGACCTGCCAGTGAAAGCGAGTGACATCGCTCTTAGAAATGTATTGGGTAAGTCCGTACATCCCATTGGAATTCTTGTATACTGATTATGTTCATTTGGCTCAAAAAAGGCCGTTTTGTGTGCGTCCTCTTCGTAAAGGTTAATTGAAAAAAACACTTGTTGTAGACTAATTACTGATATACAGCGAGCTGATGCTACATGCTCAAGTATGTCACTCTGAAATGGTTAAAGATGGCAGTTTTCTACCGTGATTTTGTTAAAATGTCTAGAATCGGTTACTATGCACCAACGCTTCTGTCTGTCTGGCCCTGAATGTTTGGCTAAAATCCTTACGTGAGAATTGTATGGCAATTTTGATGATTCAGCTGTACCATGTTCTAGAAATTTCTTATTTCTTTCTTCATTTGTTCCCTTGGTGCCATTAGGTATCTATAGCGCTCATACACAAGTAATTTGTCTATTGTAGTCTGAATGCAATGCTTTCATATATTAGTGGCTTTCAACGATTATCCATCCAGACCAAACACAAAGGGATTATGTTCTATAAATTTTCTGACATATATTTTTTTTTCTTTGTTTCAGCTAGACACGTCTACGAGCTTTATTGTTTTTCCCATCCTCGAAATTCTATTTACATTTAACGTGCTGTCAAATTATCGCTACTTATTAAATCAACATTTTTATCAAATTTATTTTTTCCTCTATTGATTCAAAATAGCCTCATCATTGCTTCATTTAAGCCCCTCGCGTCCTCCCCTTTGATGCTGAACAGTTCAGCCTCTTGCATTACTTCGCATTCTAATAAATCAATCTTAGGTACCGATATTTCAACCATTTTATGTTTTATATTAATGCACTCTTTATAGACCTTTTTCTCATTGTGTGTGGCTATAAAATTTCCAAATAGCACTCCTTCTTTATCTATTTTCTGCAAAGGGACCCAACCGATATTAACATTTTTGCTTGTTTTCTTACACGAATGTATACCACTTACCTTGTTTGGACAGGAATTCGGAGCAGTTCTGGCTCTAATTTTATTTTCATGCCTCTCAATTGCAAAACATTTTCTTGAGCACATAGACGGCCATTACACATTTTTAAGATACTCAAACTAATTATACTGTTACATCCATGGGCAAGTTGCGTGAGACCACATGTGATGTACAAGCAAGGCAATTTATTGGTATTTCTACTATAATCAACGTGCTACGCACGCCGTGCGTACCTCTAATAATTTTAACTTGGGTCCCTTTGTCAATACAAAAGCCTGGACAAACGCTATCTTCTTTAACAGTTGATATATCTATGCCTATATTAGCGTAAAATTTTACTTTACTATTTCGTAGCTAAGTGCTTTTCATACATATTAAGGGGAGGGTCGTACCTACTCTCAATATATATATGGTTCTACAAGAGCATTTGTATCTACTATTTTCTCGCTTTTTCTCTTCTGCTCGTGGGCTGTTTTGAAGCGAATTATTTTTGCTCATCATCCTATTAACCTACGCATTTGTAGTCAATAGTTCCTTTACCTGAAAGTTGACTTCACACAACTCACTAATAACTTCTCTTGTGGGCTGTGCTAAGCACGGTGTACTGTTATTGAGTTCCTCTGTCTCTATCTACCATATGTATGCACCTATGTGCGTTTGGTTGTCTACCCATATTCTGGCTGTCCCTCTACCACTGAGCACGTTTATAACCTTATTGCCTGTTGTTAAATGCTCGATGTTTAGGGAGCGCATCGACCATCGTTGGAGTTTAAACTCCCCTCAAGTGTTCTTGCATCTTGCTACTCCTTCCTAAAATGCGTGGTGGCCTCGTTTCCTTGTTGTTGGCCCTGGTTATTATGTAACGTTTGATATTGATACTGCCCTCTATGACCATAACCCCCATTTTTACTATTATATCTGTTTCTTTTAATAAAATTTTGATTTGCTCTGTTTGGCCTATTCTAATCTCCTGCATTACCATTTTGCGTCTTTTAACTAATGTAAGGGTGGTAATTGTTGTTTTTATTGGTATTATCATAAAAGTTACTGTTATAAAGACAGTTATTGTTATTGGGGCATCTGTTAAGACCATCCTTATATTTTTTCTGCTGTTAATAATAAATGTTATTACTATTAAAGTAGAGACCATTTTTCCACGTAACATAGGATAAGTTATTTTATGCAGTTCCACTCTTGTTCCCTCTGTGGCAGATTTCTTACACGGTAAATTGGCTGTTTTAACGGGGTGTGGCAATTTTTCAGTAAGTGTATCTGCATATAGCTTTTCGCATTTCTAAGTGAAGTATCTGTAGTGTCCTCTACAATATGAACACCATTTATAGTCCTAATCAAACACACTTACTACGTACTCTGTGTCTGTTCTTTCCATTGGTATATTATTGATAGCTAATGCACCCGTTTTTAAATAAATTTCATGTCCATGGTAACTTTCCTCTATTTCATAGAAATTGTACGGTCTTTGAGCTTTGTGCTATGTTATGCAAGTCCATCTCGTTGTCTGTACTTGTAGCGGCTTCTATAGCTTTCTTTGTCTTGGCCAGTCTAAATCCAGCTACGTTCCAACTCTACTCAGATAATTATTGTCCTTATAAAATACCGTTTTCAAAATAGCGTCATCTTAACTGTACATGCTCTACTTGTAGAGTCCGATGAACGACATCTAAATTTTGAGTGCACCTAAAGAACATGTATATACGATATACGAGAACAGTGATCCTATGAGCTTACATCCAAAATCTTGATGTACGCCGCCGGATGCACCTTAAATCTCATTGTATGTATATTTACACCCAAGTTGTACATGTGTACATACATGTATCTACTTAGCGTAGTCTGTAACACTGCTTCTTGACCTGAAAGAAAACGAGGCGCCGACGCAGCTTTAGCAAATCTCGATCACGTTCGTCACCGTTGTCCCTCTCACCTCTTGGGTTTCTGCTCCTGAAAAAGGGGGATAGGCGCGGGAGTTCTCCCGTTCTACGGGAAGAACTATTAATTTACACACAACAAATACCTTTCACTGTTTCTTTATTAAACACTTAACACTAATACACAGTCTCCCTCTCTTCACAATACACGACACAATGCTTCACTTCGACCTCTGGACGGCGCTACAGTGACTCCACCTCACAACCTGCGAGCCTCGAGCGCTCGTCCATCACGTCCTGCTGGTCCGGGACCAGAAGGGGCTCCTGCTCGTCCTCGACCCACACTACTACGCACACACTCACACTCCGTCCCCAATCTCTCACACTGCTATACACTCTCTCTCTCTCTCTCTCTCTCTCTCTCTACTCTACTATCTACCCTAATACACGACAACGCGCACGAAAAATGGCGGCCCTCCCATGCACCTCGCGGTCTCTCGTAAACATCGTCTCGTCAACCCAAACTCTCTCTCTCTCTCTCTCTCCCTCACTGTCTACACTACAATATCTCTCTCGCACGGTCTACGCTACACACAACTTTTCTCTCTCTCAATATATATATCTCTCTCTCTCTCTCTCTAGCCTCACCTCCTGGTCAAAACGTCCGCGAGTCCAACCCGGCGTGATGTCGTCCGGTGTCCTCGAGCGGGTCGTTTGTCCTGCAGCTTCACCCTTTCTCTTCTCTCTCTCTCTCAACTCTTCTCTCTCTGCTTCGTCTCTCAGCGGCCGTAGTCCTCGACCTGGAGACCTCGTCGTCCTGGGAGAACACAGCAGCTTCTCGTCTCGCACGTACACTTCTCTCTCTTCTCTCAACACTCAACGCACCTTCTCGAAAACTCCCTCTCTCTCTCTCTCTCTCAACTCTCGCCACGAAAATCCGTCAAGTCACCGAAGCTCTCGCTGCTCACGCTTAAGCGTGCAGTTCGAGGCTCTACTCCCGACTCACTCACGATCTCTTGCTCAAGCAATGGCCGCCGCCACTGCCGCCGCCACGTATATCCTCTCGCAGTCACTCTCATACTTAGCAGCTGTTGTGTCTCAGTAGTCGCGTTCGCACTTTCCTTGTCCTTTTCTGCTGGCACGGCTGTGTCTCTGCATCTCAGCTATTTGTCCGTTGGCGTCCTCGTCCCCTCCTCTTAGCGTGTATACAGCTCCCGAAAAACAAACAGTTCGGAGAAGCGCCAAATTAATGCTCTTTGTATACACGTTGCATCAGCGAGAGCATTTTGAAATATAGAGGCCATTTTGCCTCGTTACAAGTCTCTTTATTTTTTTGCCATCAATAAAAAATATACAGAATATTTGTTTGTTTATAATAACCTTATTTATGTTGTACTAAATATAATATATATAAATATATGTATGTAATTTTAATACACTAAACATTTAAAGAGAAAAAATTTAAAGTAAAAAAACACAAAAAAAAATTTCTTACCAGAAAGAATGAATATTTCATCGATGTTATGATTATATAGTTAAGTGAATACACATGATTTTTCAATAATTTCTTGAGTAGGTAAACTAACTTGGACATCACGTTAATACACAAGAAAAAATCACACCGATCAGCAATGACACGAGTCGTCAACTGGCACACTTAACCTAATCTGCTTCACGTGTTTGTGTATCGATATACCTATATATATGTTGACATGGAGCCTTGAGGTGCATCTGGTGGTGTACACCAAGATTTTGGATGTAAGCTCGTAGGATCACTGTTTCTGTACATCGTATATACATGTTCTTCACGTACATTCAAAATGTAGATGTCGTTCATCATACTCTACAGGTACAGCATGCGAATCGATAAGGCTCCGTAGTTTTCACCAAAATTGTGCATGCTTTTTTTAAAAAACGGTGATTTACAAGGACAATAATTCTCCGTGCATGGTGCCCTGAGGCCGCAGACTAATTGTTTAGCTGCTTCCAAATCTGAATTTTTTTTCATGTGTGGATTTAAATCATGGATCATCATGATTTCATTACATAATCTTTGTGATCGACTGCAGTATTGTGCAATCGATTCACTTGGATACTGCGTTAACATTGTTAACTCTGCTAATAGCATTTTCACGCCCCCTATGCTCCCAAATCTTCGTGAAAAGGCTAGCAAAAATTCATTGGCCGTATTAAATAGTGAAAGCTGCGCACAAAACTGGTCTGCAGCTACACCCTTTAACTTATTCCCTAATATCCCTATGAAATTATTTTTTTAATGGCAACAGAGTCGTTTTTTTGCTATCTGTACCATTTTTTTTCAATAGCAGGAAGTTAATCAGGTCTCCATTAAATATTGGGATGCCTTTCCTTGCACTATTTACATGAGCTAGTATGTTGTGTACATTCAAGAGCTGCATGTATTCAGTTTGTTGATGTGCTATAGGGCTGGTATGTAACATACCTGGTTAAACCAGATGTTGTTAATGTAGAAAGAATTTCTCATTAATATTATAATTCCAAAAGAAAAAAACAAAAAACGGTGCCCTTCATTTGTATCCTGCATTTTGGTTTCGTACCTTTGTCCGTTCGTCGACAGGTCCCGAAATACCTAATTGCTGGGTACATGCAAATCCCATGTATCCTTGTGCCATACACTCTTATGAAACTTGTGGTAAGTTTTGTTGTGGTTTTAGTTTAGTATTGAAATTTCCATGTGTGTTTCCCGTGTGTACTACCCTATCCCTTGTAAAGACGCTTATTGTCTTTCCAGCCCCATATCTCGCATTTTTTGAAAATGACTTACTTTCTACGGTATTGTCCATATTTGAATTTTCCAAACTCAGCCATGCTGTTTGTACAGTAATTGGGGCAACTTTTACTTTCACAGTACTTGGTTTTATTTTTTTCGAAATTTTAGAATTAAAAGGCGCTGTTTTTGTTTATTTTTTTCCAATCTTTTTGGGATTCTGGGCTATGTTCTAAAAATATGGTCAGCATTTCTGACTCTGGCTCGCTTTTTGGATACGAGAGAACTTCTTCCTCCCTAACACTCATTGCTTCCCTTTGTGCTTCAACGAAATTTTTTATTGTAGATAATCTATTATTATTCTTTGTTTTCCTTCCTTTTCCGTCTGTATGGAACTGCTAAAACACTTATAATTTCTGTACGATTCTTTGCATTTCTATTTCACGATGGTGAATCCATTTCATTGTAACTGCTATCACATGTCTAATTTTGTTATTATTTATATATTCATTATTTTCTCGTTTTCAATCTAATAAATTTTTTGCCCAATCCAAAATCTTTCTGACATACTATGAATTACTCTGTTAACATGCCAGCGATGTTATGAGAAAAATATCGAACGCTAAAAAAATGTAACAATAAAACTAAATTTGTATCGTACTAAAAGTCTTAACAGAACCCCCAGGACAGTATAAATATACTCGTTTACTCATAACTTTATAACCTTAAGTACTAACCATTTGCTACTGGCTTGAACGATGGCAATCAGAATCATAATCATCCTTGTTTGCTCGATCTCCTATTGTAGTCCCAAGTATTCCTCCTCCTTGATTTGAAGTTGCTTTTTCCCGTACTTCAGGAACTCCTTATTTCGCCAATCCCTCTCCTAGCAGTCCCTTATTCCTTTCGTGGCACAACATTATGTGTGTTTCAATAAATCGCGAGAGTCGATACTTGACCGTTGACGAAGACCAAAAGAGAAATTTACTTTTATTTTATTTAATCACAATGATCATCCTACTTCTGACACAAAAATTGTTACGTGGGATTCTATTGTCTTGGGTCGCGCACAAAGTAAATAGTCGAGGAACTAATATTAACCTTGTAAGTTAAGGTTTCAAAAAGGGGAAACTGGAGTCGGGGATGAAATAACTTTTCACTCGAGGTTTTGTAAAAATGGTTGGCCTTTATTCCCATAAGAGTCAATCTGTACAACCTAGCATCTACGACTCGAATTCCTCAGTATGTGGCGTATAGCTCTTTTTTTCTCGTGATAAATCGTGTTTAATTATTTTTAATGAGAAGATATATAAGGCGTTATGTGATCTGGTGAGAGTAAGCTAGTATAAGGTACTTGAGTAACTTAAAAGCCTTCAATGTCCCCGACCACGTAACAATCGTGATCTAACACTTTTTTTACCTCATACGGTCCTTTAAGTTTAGGAATTAATATTTTATGTCCTGGAGTTGTATCAACGTTTTTGATAATTACGCAGTCGCCGTCACTGTAAACGTGAGATTATTTCCTGCCCAAGTTATAACGCTGTTCGTTATAAGTTTGACTGTCTTTTATGCTCTCGGCTACTTTTGCGCGTAATTCTTCTAGATCTCTTTCTGGCTGATGTAAGCTTTCTAAAGCAAGTCGCATACAATCGTTAGGTTCACTATGTTAATATACGCCAAATAATAAGCGACTGGGTGTCTCGCCCGTGCAGCGGCAAACAGTGTTATTAATGGCAAACTCAACGTGACCTATGATCGTGTCCCATTTCTTTGGGTTTTCAGCAAGTTTCGCAAAAGCAGGTGTGATAAACTGATTTATACGCTCGGCTTGGCCACTAACTCTCTGCGTCCTGACAGCTGTAACAACATGTTTAATTTTTTCCCCTGCAAGAAAATCTTCAAACTCATGCGAAGTGAACGCGGTTCCACGGTCGCTCACCAAGCATTTTGGCTTACTGTAATTAATAAAATAATCTTTTAATTTTTTGACGGCTTTAACAGATTTTGTGATTGTACTCGGGTATAGTTTTGTAAATAAGGTAAATCCGTCAATAAAAATTAACATATATACATATCCATGAGTCGACTTTTCGAACGGATCGAGATGATCGAAGTGTACAGTAGAAAAAGGAATATTATCTTTCGGGATCCTATTTAAGAATTCTTCTTGTTTCCCGCTCGTAGTTGAAAATTCGATACATCTTGAATAGTTTTCAATATGTTCCTTTACTTGTTCATGCATGCGAGGAAACAAATAAAGTTTGCTCAGGTGATTTACCGACTTATCAAAGCCTACGTGGCCAAGATCATTGTGTCAAGTTCGTATGACATTAATTACCATTGCGTTTGGCACATAAAATAAAAGTTTTTTGCTACGATCCTTCTAGTACACAAGACCATTGTACAATTCAAATAAAGGCAAATCACCTTTCTCGAGTTTGCAACGGATTTTTTGAATTTCAGCGTCTCGTTGTTGGCAAAGCGCTAATGTTTGTTCAAACGTATTTGCTTCTATCACCAATATGCCGTGACAACGGCTAAGCGTGTCGACATGACTCATATGTTTCCCGGGGCGATGTTGAATTTCATAATAAAAATTTTGTAAATACATCGCCCACCTTGAAATTCGCGGACTTATCTCCTGCTTGCTTAGGGTTAACCGGAAGCTATCACAATCAGTTATTATTTTAAATTTTAATCCAAGCAAGTAGGTCTTATATCGTTTTAACGCATACACAACCGCTAAACACTCAGGTTCAAAATTATGATATCTAGACTCTGTTTGAGACGCTCGTTGACTAAAGTAGGAAGTCGGTTTAAAAATCCTGTTAGTTTGCTTCTGCAATAAAATAGCGCCAAATCCCGATGCGCTAGCGTCACAGTGTTACTTGGTCTCGGATGTTGGTGAATAGATTGCTAGGATTGGGCCGCTCGCCAGACGCTCTTTCAAAGTTTAAAATGCACGGAGTTTCTCAGCCCTGAAGCAAAAGTTAGAGTACTTCCTTATTGAATCGTATAAAGGTCTTGGTAAAGTCGAAAAATTTTGAATAAATCTCTGGAAGTAGCTTGTGAAAGAAACAAAACGTAATACACCCTTCGTGTCACGTGGCACTAGGTAAGACCAAACAGCTTGTACGTTTTTATCACCGGATCGGATATTATCTATGCGAAGTTCTAAATAGAACCGACCAGCAGTTTCAAAAACTCCCCTTAAAATTGATAAATGATCTTCCATAGTACCTATTGCGATAAGTATGTCATCATAAAATAACAATATTTTCCCTCGCCGTAAAAGATTCGCAAATATTTTTCTTAAATATCGACTAAATGCTCTTGGGGCATTTGTGAGTCCAAATGGGCATTGCAAGTACTCATATTGACCCAACGGCGTGACGACAGTTGTGTACTTAATAGAATTTTTCGCAATTTTAATATGGTAAAGTCTGTCTTTTAAATCTAGGGTTGAGAAGTATCTCATATCTTTAAGTCAGTCGATATTGTCATCTATTCTATCAGTCGGGAAGTTATCGCGTACCGTAATTTTATTAACTTTCTGGTAGTCAATGCACATTCTTACCTCACCCGTTTTCTTTCGTCGCATTAAGATCGGGCTAGAGTAGGAAGAGTCGCTAGGCCGAGTCACACCTCTGGCTAGCAGGTCATCGAGTAGAATACGCAATTGCTCCTTCTCCGCATACGAAAGGTGCCTGGGCCCGAAGCTTATCGGTTGCTTATGTTTTAAAACAATGGTCATCTCGTGTTCCGGCTTCTCCTTCTCTTCTTCCATCTTTGTCTCACAGCAAGTTTTAAACAAATACTCGATTTTGTCGCGGACCATGCAGTTAATATTTGTGTCTATATTCAGAGACTTGCGATTTTTATCCAATTCACTCACGCACTCAATAGCCAAGATCTGCTTTACTTCATCTTTGTACGTAGCTTTAGCATACATCTCATGGCATTCACTAACAATAACACGATTATCGAGTGTGACTCTTACATTAGGTTTACGCGTGAAGTCACGCCCGAGCAACGCCGTGTAAGTAATAGCATGATCCGGGATCACATACAGTCTCATTTGAACAGTAAAGCCTTCAACTTTTACCATTTTATCCATCACTCCCAAGATTTCGAGGCGCGAGTTATTCATTCCTGAATACTTCGAAACATCACTTGACTTAGCCTGACGTGACGAGAATGGAACAAGGCTATTCTTTATTAAACTTATAGGTAGACCCGAGTCTAGTATCGCGTCAATTTTCTGAGTATTCACCTTGCCATCGTCTTCCGCTGCCATGTATACAAACGCAAGCATGTATGGCTCGCCTAGCGTGACCACTCCTCGCAAGAGGTTAGCTGACGCCGTTGAGTTAGGGGCCTTCGTTGTTGCATGGCTGTTTGCTCGCTGCAGGCAGTTTCTCACTTGATGATCTGTAGCGAAACACTCGAAGCACCCCCGTTCCAGACGTTTCTCCCTTGGACATTTGCTTGCAACATGACCGAGGCCCGAACAGTTGTAGCACTTCACTTGCTTCGTAGAGTCCTTTTCCTTCTCCAAGAGATTACTGTTTGTGCCAGTACGCGCGCGCTCCTCAGATTTCTTAGTATCCAACGTTATTTTCCTAAAAGCTTCGAGTAAATTCTCTTTCTAATTGTAATTCATGATTCCTGCCTGATTACGAAGAGGTTTATCCGGGATACCGTCGATTACATAGTCAATTATTTCCTCTTCTTTTATCGGTACACGATTTGCGAGGATAATTTACTCATGGAAATACTCTGTAAAAGTCTTCTTCCGCTGCCACACCCGGGTCTCGAAATCGCGACGCAGAGTAATTTTTTTCAGACGGATGTCGAACATAGTGGAAAGTTTGTTTAATAGATCGTCAACCGGATCTGTTAGATGCTCGGATTTTGAATAAAATCATGCTAGCGCGCGTCCTTTTAGTTTTGTGCTTATCAAAACACGTGTGGTGTTGTCACTAAAGCGGTAATTTTCCTTAAGCAATGTAACCTGTTGTCTCTATGTTTTAAACAAATGACTGTCACTGTCAAAGTCACTCACTTAATCACTGAGAGCACGTATGCTCAATGTACTCCTCTTGTCTGGCGCAAGCGGATTTCCTTGTTCTCTTCGAAGAATTGCTTGTTCGTGCCTGGCCAAACTCCGCTTCCTCTACAGCAAATCCATTTCGCTCTGCATAGCGTCTTCTCCAAAATTATCGTTGTTACCTTGGTTTTCGTGGACGCTGCTGCCGCCGCCTCCGCCATTCGCATCGTTGTCTTGACTGATCATTTCTTGGTGGTTTCTTTCGTTGAGTTTGTCTCAAACGTGTGGATTAAAACCTGTCAACCGTTCAATTAACTGTCCCTTATTGCCAGTTAATACGAGTCCTCAATCATTTAATTTGTCTCAGTTCGAAAACTCTATAGTCGTTTGGCTGGCGACGCTACATTACGGGCCCATTCTATGTATTCTGCTCACGGCTACGCACTCAAGATTACTCAGTACATAAAAACCTTGCGTCGCAAAGACTAGCCAATTGACACGCAGCCTAGCCTCAACCCACTGCCAAAATTTCGAGAACGAACGTATTTCGTTTCTCGACACACTATCACGAGTGAGCGCTCTTCACTTCCGTGAATC